>NC_041388.1:712023209-712031546 GCF_002162155.2 Triticum dicoccoides | reverse complement strand
TTAACGTTACGTGGGGCCCTCCCTCTTTGCCGTCCGCCACCCTTTGCCGTCCGCCTTCTTGCTCTTTGTCGTCCGCTAGCGGACGGCAAAGAGGGGGCCCGTTAGGTTTTTTTTGCAGCTCGTCAGTGGGGCCCCTCCCTCTTTGCCGTCCGCTAGCCGACGGCAAAGAATCTTTGCCGTCCGCTAGCAGACGGCAAAGAACTGGCTGATGGCAAACTTGGTCTTTGCCATCAGTCAGTTCTTTGCCGTCCGCTTTTTGGAAGCTTATGGCAAAGAGCTTCTTTGCCGTCCGCTAGCGGATGGCAAAGAACTGGCAGATGGCAAAGTAGCTGATTCCAGTAGTGGTCGTACCCTAAAACTTCCAGAACAGAAGATAGATCGGGAGTTTCGCCGCCGCAAGCCTCCAGAACCACGAAAAACCAATCGGGACCCCTTTCCGGTACCCTGCCGGAGGGGGGATCCATCTCCGGTGGCCATCTTCATCATCCCGGTGCTCTCCATGATGAGGAGGGAGTAGTTCTCCCTCGGGGCTGAGGGTATGTACTAGTAGCTATGTATTTGATCTCTCTCTCTCTCTCATGTTCTTGAGATGATACGATCTTGATGTATCGCGAGCTTTGCTATTATATTTGGATCCTATGATGTTTCTTCCCCCCTCTTCTCTCTTGTAATGGATCGAGTTTCCCCTTTTGAAGTAATCTTATCGGATTGAGTCTTTAAAGATTTGAGAACACTTGATGTATGTCTTGCCGTGGATATCTGTGGTGACAATGGGATACAGCGTGCCACTTGATGTATGTTAAGGTGACCAACTTGCGGGTTCATGAACCTATGCATAGGGGTTGGCACACGTTTTCGTCGTGATTCTCCGGTGGAAACTTTGGGGCACTATTTGAAGTACTTTTATGTTGGTTGGATAAATCTGAGATTGTGTGATGCATATCGTATAATCATGCCCACGGATACTTGAGGTGACAATGGAGTATCTAGGTGACATTAGGGTTTTGGTTGATTTGTATCTTAAGGTGTTATTCTAGTAAAAACTCCAGGGTTGTTTGTGACACTTATAGGAATAGCCCAATGGATTGATTTGAAAGAATAACTTTGAGGTGGTTTCGTACCCTACCATAATCTCTACGTTTGTTCTCCGCTATTAGTGGCTTCGGAGTGACTCTTTGTTGCATGTTGAGGGCTCGTTATATGATCTATCTATGTTATTATTGTTGAGAGAACTTGCACTAGTGAAAGTATGAACCCTAGGCCTTGTTTCCTATCATTGCAATACCGTTTATGCTCACTTTTACCATTAGTTACCTTGCTGTTTTTATATTTTCAGATTACAAATACCTTTATCTACCATCCATATACCACTTGTATCACAATCTCTTCGCCGAACTAGTGCACCTATACAATTTACCATTGTATTGGGTGTGTTGGGGACACAAGAGACTCTTTGTTATTTGGTTGCAGGGTTGCTTGAGAGAGACCATCTTCATCCTACGCCTCCTACGGATTGATAAACCTTAGGTCATCCACTTGAGGGAAATTTGCTATTGTCCTACAAACCTCTGCACTTGGAGGCCCAACAACGTCTACAAGAAGAAGGTTGTGTAGTAGACATCAAGCTCTTTTCTGGCACCGTTGCCGGGGAGTCAAGGAAAGCAGCACTAACACACCCCGTCAACTAAGCTCTTTTCTGGCGCCGTTGCCGGGGAGGCAAGGAAAGCGGCACTAACACACCCCGTCAACTAAGCTCTTTTCTGGCGCCGTTGACGGGGAGGTTAGCGCTTGAAGGTATATCTTTAGATCTTGCAATCGAGTCTTTTAGTTTCTTGTTTTATCACTAGTTTAGTTTATAAAAGAAAACTACAAAAAATGGAATTAAGTTTGTCTCATACGCTTCACCTTTTTAATATCTTTCGTGAGTATGATGGAAAGGATAATTGTGCTCAAGTGCTAGAAGAAGAAATCTATAAAATGTTTGGCACTAAATATTTGAATGATGAGCATGATTGCAATGTTTGTAGTATGAATTCCTTGAATATCCATGATGCTAATGATATGCAAAGCCATAAGCTTGGGGAAGCTATGTTTGATGAAGATGATATTTTTTGTCCCCCAAGTTTTGATGAGAAAATTTATTATGATGAAAGCATGCCTCCTATCTATGATGATTATTGTGATGACACGTATGCTTTAGAGAATAATGATAACCATGAAACTTGTCATCTTGATCTTAATTTTCAATCACATGATAGTTATTTTGTTGAGTTTGCTCCCACTATGATTCATCAAAAGAATTTTGCTTGTGTGGAGATTAGTAAATTTTCTATGCTTGTAGATCATGAAAAGAATGCTTTATGTGATAGTTATATTGTTGAATTCATTCATGATGCTACTGAAAATTATTATGAGGGAGGAACATATGCTTGTAGGAATTGCAATAATATCAAGTTTCCTCTCTATGTGCTTAAAGTTTTGAAGTTATGCTTGTTTTACCTTCCTATGCTAGTTGATTATTTTTCCCATAAGTTGTTTGTTCACAAAATCCCTATGCATAGGAAGCATGTTAGACTTAAATGTGCTAGTCATATTCTTCATGATGCTCTCTTTATGTTTCAATTCTTAGCTTTTATGTGAGCATCATTGACATCATCATGCCTAGCTAGGGGCATTAAACGATAGCGCTTGTTGGGAGGCAACCCAATTTTATTTTTTCCCCTTGCTTTTTGTTCCTGTTTATTAATAAATAATTCATCTAGCCTATTCTTAGATGTGGTTTTATGCTTTTAATTAGTGTTTGTGCCAAGTAGAACCTTTGGGAAGACTTGGGGAGAGTCTTGTTGATCATGCTGTAAAAAACAGAAACTTTAGTGCTCACAAGAATTTCTGCTATTTTTATTTGGAGAGTGATATTTAGTTAATTCTTTTTGTAGATGATTAATAGATAAATTCCTCATGTTCATCAATTTATTTGAGAATTTTATGAGTTCCAGAAGTATACGTTTGATCCAGATTACTACAGACTGTTCTGTTTTTGACAGATTCTGTTTTCATTGTGTTGTTTGCTTATTTTGATGAATCTATGGCTAGTAAAATAGTTTATAAACCATAGAGAAGTTGGAATACAGTAGGTTTAACACCAATATAAATAAAGAATGAGTTCATTACAGTACCTTGAAGTGGTGATTTATTTTCTTATACTAACGGAGCTCACAAGTTTTCTACTTTAAGTTTTGTGTTGTGAAGTTTTCAAGTTTTGGGTAAGGATTCGATGGACTATGGAATAAGGAGTGGCAAGAGCCTAAGCTTGGGGATGCCCAAGGCACCCCCAAGGTAATATTCAAGGACAACCAAGAGCCTAAGCTTGGGTATGCCCCAGAAGGCATCCCCTCTTTCGTCTTCGTTCATCGGTAACTTTACTTGGAGCTATATTTTTATTCACCACATGATATGTGTTTTGCTTGGAGCGTCATGTAATTTTATTTTGTTTTGCTTGCTGTTTGGATACAATACCAAGATCTGAAATTATTAAATGGGAGAGTCTTCACATAGTTACATAATTAGTCGACTACTCATTGACTTCACTTATATCTTTTGGAGTAGTTTGTTGTTTGCTATAGTGCTTCACTTACACCTTTTAGAGCATGGTGGTAGTTTTATTTTTAAGAAATAGATGAACTCTCATGTTTCACTTAGATAATTTTGAGAGTCTTAAATAGCATGGTAATTTGCTTAAAATCCTAATATGCTAGGTATTCAAGAATAATAAAATTCTCTTATGAGTGTGTTGAATACTAAGATAAGTTTGATGCTTGATAATTGTTTTGTGATATGGAGGTGATAATATTAGAGTCATGCTAGTTGAGTAGTTGTGAATTTAAAGAATACTTGTGTTGAAGTTTGTGATTCCCGTAGCATGCACGTATGGTGAACCGTTATGTGATGAACTCGGAGCATGATTTATTTATTGATTGTCTTCCTTATGAGTGGCGGTCGGGGACGAGCGATGGTATTTTCCTACCAATCTATCCCCCTAGGAGCATGCGCGTAATACTTTGCTTTGATAACTTGTAGATTTTTGCAATAAGTATATGAGTTCTTTATGACTAATGTTGAGTCCATGGATTATACGCACTTTTTCCCATCCTTCCACTATTGCTATCCTCTCTAATACCGCGCACCTTTCGCCGGTATCATACACCCACCATATACCTTCCTCAAAACAGCCACCATACCTACCTATTATGGCATTTCCATAGCCATTCCGAGATATATTGCCATGCAACTTTCCACCGTTCCGTTTATTATGACGCGCTCCATCATTGTCATATTGCTAGCATGATCATGTAGTTGACATCGTATTTGTGGCAAAGCCACCGTTCATAATTCTTTCATACTCCCTCCGTCCTTTAAAGAGTGTACTTCCAACTTTGTTGGAGGGTCAAACTATCTCAATGTTTGACCGAGTTTGTGCAAAAATATATCAATGTTTATGAAACAAAATAGGTATATGATGAAAATATAGTTTATAATGAATCTAATGCTACTAATTTGATGGCATAAATTTTGATGCATTATTGTATAAATACAGTCAAATATAAAAAGGTTTGACTTCCCAACAAAGTTGGAAGTACACTCTTCAAAGGACGGAGGGAGTACATGTCACTCATGAGTCATTGCATATCCCGGTACACTGCCGGAGGCATTCATATAGAGTCATATTTTGTTCTAAATATCGAGTTGTAATTGTTGAGTTGTAAGAAAAATAAAAGTGTGATGATCATCATTATTAGAGTATTGTCCCAAGTGAGGAAAGGATGATGGAGACTATGATTCCCCCACAAGTCGGGATGAGACTCCGGACAAAAAATAAAAAAATAAAAGAAAAAAAGAGGCCATAAAAAAGAGAGAAAAGGCCGAAACAAAAAAAATAAAAAAATAAAAAAATGAGAGAAAAAGAGAGAGGGGACAATGCTACTATCCTTTTACCACACTTGTGCTTCAAAGTAGCACCATGATCTTCATGATAGAGAGTCTCTCATTTTATCACTTTCATATACTAGTGGGAATCTTTCATTATAGAACTTGGCTTGTATATTCCAATGATGGGCTTCCTCAAAATGCCCTAGGTCTTCGTGAGCAAGCGAGTTGGATGCACACCCACTAGTTTCTTTTCTTGAGCTTTCATATACTTATAGCTCTAGTGCATCCGTTGCATGGCAATCCCTACTCACTCACATTGATATCTATTGATGGGCATCTCCATAGCCCGTTGATATGCCTAGTCGATGTGAGACTATCTTCTCCCTTTTTGTCTTCTCCACAACCACCATTCTATTCCACCTATAGTGCTATGTCCATGGCTCACGCTCATGTATTGCGTGAAGATTGAAAAAGTTTGAGAACATCAAAAGTATGAAACAATTGCTTGGCTTGTCATCGGGGTTGTGCATGATTTAAATATTTTGTGTGGTGAAGATGGAGCATAGCCAGACTATATGATTTTGTAGGGATAGCTTTCTTTGGCCATGTTATTTTGAGAAGACATGATTGCCTAGTTAGTATGCTTGAAGTATTATTATTTTTATGTGAATATTAAACTTTTGTCTTGAATCTTATGTATCTGAATATTCATATCACAAGTAAGAAGAATTGTAATGAAATTATGCCAACTAGCATTCCACATCAAAAATTATCTTTTTTATCATTTACCTACTCGAGGACGAGCAGGAATTAAGCTTGGGGATGCTTGATACGTCTCCAACGTATCTATAATTTTTGATTGCTCCATGCTATATTATCTACTGTTTTAGGCAATATTGGGCTTTATTTTCCACTTTTATGTTATTTTTGGGACTAACCTATTAACCGGAGGCCCAGCCCAGATTTGCTGTTTTATGCCTATTTCAGTGTTTCGAGGAAAAGGAATACCAGACGGAGTCAAAACGGAACGAAATCAACTGGAGAAGTTATTTTTGGAAGGAAACTCACCTGATGGACTTGGACCCCACGTCAGAAGATACGGGAGGTGCTCACGAGGGTGGGGGGCGCGCCCCCCTGCCTCGTGGGGCCCCCGTAGCTCCACCGACGTACTCCTTTCACCCATATATACCGTCGTACCCTAAAACTTCCAGAACAGAAGATAGATCGGGAGTTCCGCCGCCGCAAGCCTCCAGAACCACGAAAAACCAACCGGGACCCCTTTCCGGTACCCTGCCGGAGGGGGGATCCATCTCCGGTGGCCATCTTCATCATCCCGGTGCTCTCCATGACGAGGAGGGAGTAGTTCTCCCTCGGGGCTGAGGGTATGTACCAGTAGCTATGTATTTGATCTCTCTCTCTCTCTCTCTCTCGTGTTCTTGAGATGATACGATCTTGATGTATCACGAGCTTTGCTATTATATTTGGATCCTATGATGTTTCTTCCCCCCTCTTCTCTCTTGTAATGGATCGAGTTTCCCCTTTTGAAGTAATCTTATCGGATTGAGTCTTTAAAGATTTGAGAACACTTGATGTATGTCTTGCCGTGGATATCTGTGGTGACAATGGGATACCGCGTGCCACTTGATGTATGTTAAGGTGACCAACTTGCGGGTTCATGAACCTATGCATAGGGGTTGGCACACGTTTTCGTCGTGATTCTCCGGTAGAAACTTTGGGGCACTATTTGAAGTACTTTTATGTTGGTTGGATAAATATGAGATTGTGTGATGCATATCGTATAATCATGCCCACGGATACTTGAGGTGACAATGGAGTATCTAGGTGACATTAGGGTTTTGGTTTATTTGTATCTTAAGGTGTTATTCTAGTAAAAACTCCAGGGTTGTTTGTGACACTTATAGGAATAGCCCAATGGTTTGATTTGAAAGAATAACTTTGAGGTGGTTTCGTACCCTACCATAATCTCTATGTTTGTTCTCCGCTATTAGTGGCTTCGGAGTGACTCTTTGTTGCATGTTGAGGGCTCTTTATATGATCTATCTATGTTATTATTGTTGAGAGAACTTGCACTAGTGAAAGTATGAACCCTAGGCCTTGTTTCCTATCATTGCAATACCGTTTACGCTCACTTTTACCATTAGTTACGTTGCTGTTTTTTATATTTTCAGATTACAAATACCTTTATCTACCATCCATATACCACTTGTATCACAATCTCTTCGCCGAACTAGTGCACCTATACAATTTACCATTGTATTGGGTGTGTTGGGGACACAAGAGACTCTTTGTTATTTGGTTGCAGGGTTGCTTGAGATAGACAATCTTCATCCTACGCCTCCTTCGGATTGATAAACCTTAGGTCATCCACTTGAGGGAAATTTGCTACTGTACTACAAACCTCTGCACTTGGAGGCCCAACAACATCTACAAGAAGAAGGTTGTGTAGTAGACATCAGTCCTCGCTCGCCGCAGTCGAAGGAGAGCAGGGGCCGGTGGCGGAGGACGGTAGGGGCAGGCGGGGTGGGTGCGTCGGGGCCGCGCTCGCCGGCTGCTGCAGGGGCCGGAGGAAGCCCTCGCTCGTCGGAGGGAGGAGGAGAGGAGAGGAGCGGGAGGCGCACGCTCGGCCGATCCCGTTCGGGGGGCGCGGGGGCGGCGGGGGTGGAGTCCCGCGGGGTTCGGGGCGGCGGCGTCGGGGCAGCGCAAGACCACAGCGGCAGCGGCGGCGCCGATGGCGTGCAGGCGCGGCAGACGGAGGGGGCGGAGCAAGGAGGCGGCGGCATATGGTTGGGGTCGAGTGGGGGATCTGGCGAGGGAGGGAGGCCATAGTGCGAGGGGAATAGGTGGAGTGGGGGAGAGTTAGCAATGGCGCACCTCCCCCTAGTGCGCCATAAGTACGACGATTCTAATGGCGCACCTCCCCCTGGTGCACCATTAGAATTTTGGTTTAATTACTAGCCCGACTAGTCAGGTTATATTCCACCTAACCCTATCTCCATCAGAACATGCCCACTAGCCCGACTAGTCAGCACGCAACACACACACTAGGAGGTCCTGGGTTTGATTCCCAGGCTCCCCAATTTTTGTTTTTATGCATTTAAAATGCTATTTGATATTTATTTGTGTTTAAATATGGTCAAACTTGTTTAAATCATAACAGTAATTTTTTTTACAAAAATAGTAATAATTTTAAAAAAAATATCATCAAATTTTTTATTTGAAAATATTTATGAATATGAAAAAATATCATCAAATTTATTATTTGAGAATATCATCAAATTTGTTATTTGAAAATATAATCAAATTTGTTTTTTTTTTGCAATTTTAGTTGCATTCGTTTGTGACGGTGGAGCGGGCCGGGGAGGGTGCGGGGGGTCGGCGGCGGTGGTGGAG
>NC_041388.1:712018200-712022584 GCF_002162155.2 Triticum dicoccoides | reverse complement strand
CGGGTGCGGGGGGTCGGCGGCGGCGGCCGGTGGAGCGGGGGAGATGGTGCGGGGGGTGCTCGGCGGCGAGGGGGACCAGATCTGACGAGGTGGGATAGCGATCGAGATGGAGGGGGATCGAGATCGAGTGTCCATGAAATTTAAAAACATTCATGAGTTCAAAAAGTGCCCAGGAAATACAAACGAGAAATGAAGGCTGCGATTTAAATACAATCGATCTTAGCTAGCTATCTGTTCACAATCTTCTTGCCGTTCTTTTTCACAAATGGAGTTCTTCTGTGGAACGGACGTCCTTTAGGTAGGGTGGTCCTGCTTCTTCTTGTGGGGTATGCTGCTACTTCATCGTCGTCGTCATGTTCGATCTTCGGGTCGCCGTACTTGTCGAAGTCTTGCTCATTGGCTAGTCCATCCATTCCGATGATCTTCCTTTTGCCTCTCCTCACGACAACACGACTGGGCTTTGACGGGTCGGTAATAAAAAAGCACTAGTCCACTTGGGAAGCCAGTACCCATGGCTCATTTTTCGCGGTGACGTTTGCGCCCGCGGTCTTGGATTTGGCTTCGGGTATAACCATGGTGGTGAAATACTGGTCTTCTTTTAGGACGCTCTTGGCCCATCTGACACGGAACATCGGGACCTTCTCTCCAGTTTAGCTCAGCTCCCAGATCTCCTTGATCCTTCCGTAGTATCTTTCCTTGTCCTTACCGGTGTAGGATTCCATCGTTACCCGGAGTTCTGATAACCATGGCTCTTCATGTCCTTGTCCTCGTTGTAGAATGTGCAGCCATTGATATCGTACGCCTCATAGGTCATCAGGTTGTGCTCGGCACCCTGTGACAAGGCGAATATGAGTTGTTCTTCCGCGGAAGAATCCTCATGTAAAGGGTATGACGGAAGCTTCTGCTTGAACCAATGCGTGAAACATGAGTTGTGCTCTTTGATTATATCTCCGTTCATCCACTGTTGGCCTCGGTCATTGTACGTCTTCTCAATAAAGGTTTTGTGCTCTACCACCCAAGGATTGACCACGTCTATGTGTTGTAGCGCGACTAGGTTTGCTCTTTCAAAGTCGGCGAGTCGACCCTCGAAGTCGACATGCATTTCGCGGCGACCCTCATGGTGACCCCATCCAGCGAGCCTACCGAGGTGCCTGTTGACGGGCAGACCAATGGGGTCCTCGATGCCTAGATAATTCGTGCAGTAGGAGATGCACTCTTCGGTCAGAAAGCCCCTGGCTATGCTTCCCTCTGGACGTGACATGTTGCGAACGTATCCTTTGATGACACCATTCATCCTTTCGAACGGCATCATGCTGTGCAGGAACGTCGGCCCGAGTTGGATGATATCCTCCACGATATGGACCAGCAGATGCACCATAACGTCGAAGAATGTGGGAGGGAAGTACATCTCAAGCTCGCATAGTATCACCACGATCTCTTCCTGTAGCCTTCTGAGTTGCCTCACGCCAACCGACTTCCGAGAGATGACGTCAAAAAAGTTGCATAGGCCAAATAGCGTTTCATGGACGTGCGCGTCCATGATCCCACGGATTGCAACTGGAAGTATCTGCGTCATCAGCACGTGAAAGTCGTGAGACTTCATCCCGCTGAACTTCTGCTTCGCTGGGTCTAGGTATCTGCTTATCTTCCCCGCGTAACCGTAAGGAAGTTTTACTCCTATGAGGCAGGTAAAAAACTGCTTGATCTCCTCCTGACTTAGAGTGAAGCACGCAGGAGGGTAGTCATTTCCGATCTTCTTTGCCTTTTTGCCTTTGCGATGACTTTCCGTGTCCTGCTTCGCCTCATCATCATCATCATCATCATCATTAGCGTGAAGCTCCTCCCTGATGCCCATTGATTTCAAGTCTACCCTTGCTTTCGGCCCATCTTTGGTCCTCTCTGGCATGTTGAGCAGGGTACCAAGCAGACTCTCGCACACGTTCTTTGTGATATGCATGACATCAAGGCTGTGAGGCACACGGTGGATCTTCCAATACGGCAAGTCCCAGAAAACAAACCTCGTTTCCATACCTTCAGCAGCGGCTCTGGCGCCTTTCGCTTCTTTCCCGGCTCTGGTGCCTTTTGCTTCTTTCCCGGCAGTGGGCAATCTTTCCAATTTTTCAATAGCTGGTCTATTTCCTCGCCGCTCCTCGTACGCGGGCGTCTTCGGGGTTCGGTTTCACCATCGAACAGATCATTGCGTTTCCTCCACGGGTCATCGTCGCAAAGCCACCTTCGATGTCCCATGAACACGGTTTTCGAAGACCCGGGATCTCTATCTAGCTGGCGATACCTTGTGTGATCCATGCACCTGACGCATCCAGAAAATCCGTGGACCACCTGCCCCGCGAGATATCCGTAACCGAGATAGTCGTGCACCGTCGTGAGCAGTGCGGCTTTCATAGGGAAATATTCTTTCTCTGCAGCGTCCCATGTATTGGCTGGCGGTTTCCACAGCGTGTCTAGCTCCTCTTTCAGCAGCCCTAGATACAGATTGATGTCGTTCCCTGATTGTTTCAGCCCTTCAATTAGCATACTCATGTGAATGTACTTCCTCTTCATGCACAACCAGGGGGGAAGGTTGTACATCCACAAAAACACAGGCCAGGTGCTATGTGTGCTTCTCTGGCTGCCAAACGGATTGACTCCATCGGGGCTCGCGCCCAGCACGATGTTCCTTGGATCCTTCCCAAATTCTGGGTGTTTGAAGTTCAACGCTTGCCATTGGCTCGCATCCTTTGGGTGACTCAGCATCTTGTCTTTTTTATTTATCTCCGGATCATTTGCGTCATCTTCTCGCTTCTTCTCCTCCCTATTTGCGTGCCAATGCAGGAGCTTTGCTACCTTAGGGTCCGCGAAATACCGCTGCAGACGAGGAGTGATCAGAAAGTACCACACCACTTTTCGAGGAGCTTTCTTCCTCTTCTTGTATCGAGTGACGCCGCACACCGGACATATGGTAGATTCCGTGTGCTCGTCCCGATAAATGATGCAATTGTTCAGGCACACATGGTATTTCACGTGCGGTAAATCCAGAGGACACATGATTTTCTTCGCCTCCTCGAAACTGGTCGGGCACTTGTTCCCCTTGGGAAGACATTCGTGCCAGAATGACATGTTCTCGTCGAAGCATGCGTCGGTCATTTTGTGTCTTACCTTCATCTCCAGAGCCATGAGCGTTACTTTCAGGCGGGTATCCTCGGGCCTGCATCCTTCATACAATGGAGTAACCGCGTCTATCTCCAATTGATCTAGCTTGGCTCTCTCTCAGGCGGCAACTCTTGCATTATCCGTCTGCTTGAGAAGTAGCTCTTGAATATGAGGGTCCTGCACCCAGCCCATCGATGGTCCATCGTCGTCTGCTCCGCCGGCATCTTCATCTTCATGATCATGCCCTTCGTCTGCTCCGGCATCTTCCTCATCATCATGTCCGGCATCTTCTACATGATGACTGTGTACAGCATCACCGTCGTGATCATGTCCTGGAGATTCTTCGTCTTCTCGCCCGCCCGAGCCGCGGTGGTTGTCTTGCTGCCCTTCTTCATTTCTTGCCCGGCCCCCATGGACGACTTCATAGTCATCTTCATCACCTTGCCACCGATAGCCATCCATAAAACCACGCAAGAGCAGGTGGTCCCGCACCTGCCCGGAATCTGGGTCCGCAATAAGGCTCTTCAGCTTGCATCTTCGACACGGACATCTTATCTCCGTCTCGTTCTTTTGAAGCATCTCGGCCTTCGCGGAGCTCAGAAACCTATTCACGATGCCTTCGGTCATCGTGCGGACCATTGTCGCCTGCGGGGTAGAGCAAAACGATATTTTAGAACCAAGAAAAAATTTGGCATGACTTTCCCTAAAAATAGGACCAAAAAGAATGCATAGTGCCAAAATTGTTGCCGAAATGGAAATGAATCAACATTCCGGCAAAATATTGGCAACTATCGCATTTCAAATATAGGTACCTGCAAACACAAACATATATGCAACACCACAAACATATGCAACACCACGAACATACATAGATCTAGGTAGGCCACAAAAAGTGCATGTGCACGTTGTTGGAGCTAGCTAGGGAGAGAAAAAGTAGATCTACAACATGAAGATAGCTTTCCCCTTACTTACCTATCAAAAAAAGGTAATTTCACCACTTAATTTTGATGAATCTATGGTGCAAATGAGGTGAGGAGGAGGAGGCAGCCGACAAGCTTGGAGAAGGAGGTGGAGGGAATGAAGTGGGCAAAGTGAGTGTGTAGGTGTGGCTGTCCAAAATATCTAGCTGGTTCCAGGTTACTAATGGCGCATCACACAGCCATGTGCCATTAGTAACCCAACATACTAATGGTGCACCTGCTGCTGATGCGCCATTAGAAGTTTTGCAATATAT
>NC_041388.1:712015403-712018022 GCF_002162155.2 Triticum dicoccoides | reverse complement strand
TAATGGCGCACCATGGCATAGTGCGCCGTTACTAGTTTAAACTAGTAATGGCACACTATGCTACGGTGCGCCATTAGTAGTTTTGCAAAAAAAAGAATAAAAAAACAACAATAGTGGCGCACTGTGTGGCCGGTGCGCCATTACTAGTGGCGCACCGTGCAGTGAAGTATGTTTGGAAAAATTAAAAAAATTGTTACTAGTGGCGCACCATGTGCCAGGTGCGCCATTAGTGTCTTCCAAACTAATGATGCACCAGCACATGGTGCGCCACTGCTATATAGTAGTGGCGCACCACTTGACAGGTGCGCCATTAGTGTCCATTCCATCTATAGCCCTTTTCCTAGTAGTGGCAGTTATGGTCGCGACCATATTTCCTCCTTGATCCCATTTACTGGGTAAGCTACAATTACTTATCCTCTGCAAATCATTCCCCCGTCCAACCTCTACTTCGATTTACTTTCTGGCATTACACATAGTACTTGATATTGGGAAGCTTTATACCCCATCACATCATTCCTAGCCTGATCGGCTATATTTTTATCAAGTCAACTTTTTAACTGTGCTACCTGGCCCTTATGCCCGGAACAACTTCCGACGGTGAGCTAAGCTTACGTCGATCTTCCTCATCTTAGAATTTCACCTCGAACAACAAGCTTGACTTTGAGCTTGAGTCGTACCCATGGTTCCAATAACCTTTTGCTTCATCATTCCTTTGACTGAATGTCATCGCCGATCGATTACCTCTTCATGAAATATCTCGACAAATGTTTTGTGATCATCATCAACATTCTGAGCTTTTCTAGGATATCAATCGAATTCATGATGTGAAATACAATCCTTCCCCTCGATGATTTATGTTATCATCGATAACATTCTTGCCTTCCCCAACACAAACTGGTTCATATAATTTTGGAAATACATCCTTGTTGACATGTCGACGGATTGCTACTGAACCCATCGGTCACCTCCTCATCTTTTTCCTGATAAAATAACATGTTATGTTCTAGAAATTCCTGATGGATCCTTGGTGTATCCAAAGTCTGACCTTTGATTGAAACCATGTCAATGCTATCTTGAAGCATGTCTGTGGTAATCCAAACTCTAATAGGAACATTTGAAGCACGATACTAAATCTTCTTTATCAATTATCCAAACACCGTTGTATGGGTAATGTCATGAAATTTCTTTCCCCTTACCTAAATAGTTTTAAACTTCTATCCTGTCATGGATACCATGCTCTCCTTGTCCTTGGGAAGGATATACCCCTGAAATATGTGTTTAAACACATTTTTCTTTCCATTGTTCTGTTTAATCTAACAATTACATTTTCCTTTTCATTGGTTTGTTTAAACCTTATTGTGAACTATATTATATAAGGAGTAATATTCCCCTGCTTATGTAAATACCTCGTTGTATCACTCTGTCAGTAAGACCTGTTACTATTGTTGATGATATTCCGATAGCACCGATGAAAACTTTGCCTAATGGCCCGCCACGTTCAACGAGCAGGATAATGGTTCTCTTCGTCCCTCGCCCTTGGTACCAACGTTGTTGCCGACATAACTGACAGGCTACCCTCTGACATGCCTTGCTATCATAACCGTGCAAGATGCCAGCACCCTTCCTACTTTTAACCCACATGGTGGGCCCATAACCCACAGTTCCACATGATCGAAACCTGACTCTCCTGTACCCCCCGTTTCTAAGGTTATTCCTCACTCTTGGCTTCGTATCATGTCACGAGCCACCTTCCGAGAGATGATCTATTCCTGATGCTCTAAACTCCTTTCTCACACTCGGTTCAGGTATCAATCGTTTGTCCATCCGCTTGAAACTTCCTATTGTACCTTCATACTTTGCTCTCGATGTGTTATTAAGTTTCAACTCGAGAGATACTTCTGCCTCATTCCCTGCATTGTTCACCAGACAATTAATCCTATAAGGGTCAGTTCACCTGAAGTTACCCTTTACTTCCCCACTTAAATCTTGGGACGAGATTTCTTGTAGTGGAGGAGACTTGTAACATCCCCAGCATCACACTACAGTAATCTCCCCCTAATAAAGGTCATGTCATCATGATCATCATGCCAAAATGCCACTGGTCCAAATCTGATTCAAATTCATATTCAAATTATATGTCAAATATTTGCTTCTTCTTTCATGCAATCAAAATAGTTCACAATTTGACAAATATTCTCTAAGTATTTTTTATGTTAAAACCAAAATCTTTGGAGTTCCCAAATTTCCTCTGGAAATTAATTAGTGCTCCAGTAGCTTTTAGATATGTCATTCCCAATTTCCAAAATTCCAAGGCAATTCCTCTTGCCTCCAAACTATTTGTGGCAATACCTAAAAATGTGGAGGAATTAATGGGCCAAGTCCCATATTTTTCCTAAATCCTTTGGATGCTCAAATAAATCATTTCCTCTCTCTTTTTTTATTTAAAAAAAAGAAATAAAAAGGAGAAGGGGTGGGAGAGCCCCTGTCCTCCCCTTAGGCTTCGGCCCATCCCACCAGGCCGGTCCTACCCCCCTACTAACCCCCTGGCGCCCAGAACCGTAGCGCACAGCCGCCCCCCCCCCCACTATCCCCCCTCCCCGATCCCTCCTCCCTCGTCCG
>NC_041388.1:712004385-712014860 GCF_002162155.2 Triticum dicoccoides | reverse complement strand
GCGCCTTCCACCTCGCTGACCGCGCCCTATGGCGCCCCTACACCGGCGCCACCTCACCTACACCGCCCCGTAACCACTGCCCCAACCGCGTCACCTCCTCCGTTCCTCCCCGACCTAGGCGCCGTGCCCTCCCCTGCCGCCGCTTGACGACATTGCCACCGTCGCCCGGAGGCCTTTTCCCCCCTCGCCGGACCTTGCTGGACGCCGCCCTCGACCTCACCGTCCCCGACGTCGTTCGCCTCGCCGTTGCGGACTCCGGCCAAAGCCCACTGCCCCTCCCTATAGCTTCGCGGTGAGCCACCGCGTCGGTTGCGCCTCCCCTCTCCTCCCCCTTCTGTGCCCTCGTACTCTGCCGCGGTCGCCGCTCGCACCGTGCGACCTGGCCGCGCCCGATGCACGTACCCACGCACCGCCGTCCTCCCGATAGCAGCGTCCGCCGCGCCCCCTTGCGCGCCCACCTCTAGCCGTTGTCGCCGCCGTGACCGCCTGCAGCTCCAGGCGCCGCTGCTGCCGCCCCGCCTCTGCCAGTCGTGCCCGGCGCTGCCTACATCCCCTCCACCCCGCTACGGTGCCCGCGCTGGCCTCGTCATGCCGCGCTGCCTTGTCGCGGCTCCGCGGCTCCAGCCCCGCCGCTCGCCTCGCAGCGCCCATGACCGGCACCCGTCCCTCCATTGTTGACCTGGGCGGGTGCCAAGCCGGGCTGCACCCAGCGCCTGTTACCCGACCCGCAATGGCCTGGGGCCTATGACAGCTGGGCCCCGCCCCATGTGCCAATGACAGGTGGGTCTAGCCCCAGGACGTATTTTAAATAAAAATAAAAATAATTAATTAATTAATTAATTGAGGAATAATTAACATAATTAATTTGATTAATTAAGTTAAACAACTAATTAACCAGTAATTAATTAACCTAAACCTAGTTAACCTAAGCAGGGAATGACAAGTGGGTCCCACGGGGCCCACACGTCAGGTTCACCAGGTCAACGGTCAACATTGACTACTGACGTCAAGCTGACGTCAGAAACACTATTCTGGATAATGTTGAATTTAAATAATTAAATAAATCCTAAAAATGAAGTAAATCTTTTAAAATAAATATAAAATAAACCGTAGCTCGGATGAAAATGTTTTCTATATGAAAGTTGCTCAGAACGACGAGACGAACCCGGATACGCAACCCGTTCGTCCACCACACATCCCTAGCATAGCAAACTTGCAACCGTCCCCCTCCGTTTCATCTGTCTGAAAATGCCTAACTCTAGGAAAACTTTCCCAGATGTATTCCCCCTTCGCCAGTATCGCCTAGTACTGCGTTAGGTCACCCCTGGCACCGCATTTTTCCTTGTTATATTTTGTGATGCTGGTTTGCCCCGTATTTACTGTTTCTCCCCCTCTTCTTCTCTGGTAGGCCCCGAGACCGACATTGATTCGACTGAGTACGACTACATCCCAGACGACCCCTCCTTGCTAGAGCAACCAGGCAAGCAAACCCCCCTTGAGCATTCCGATATCACCCATTTCTTCCCTCTCATTCTTGCATTAGAACTGCTACTGCTTTCTGTATGATCCTACTCTAATGCATAGCCTGTTGTTGTTACCTGCTTTCATACCTTACCTGCTTATCCTAAACTGCTTAGTATAGGTTGGTTAGAGATCCATCAGTGACCCCACCTTGTCCCAGTTGCCTCGCTTTATGTTCGATGACTCGATCACGTGATCGATGTCTAGGCCCCGACACCGCACATCACCCCCCTAGTTGTACGACTCTGCAGAGTTACTATCGAGTGCCGAGGGTGGAACCTCTTACATCACTCTTGATGAGATCTCTGTAGTGTAGCTATCCGGTCGGGGTAATCGAGGGTGATTTCCTCCTTAACCACTTCCGTTACGGCTCTGTCGTGCAACCCCTCAAGTGTGAACCTCGAGGGTGGATCCTCTTACGTTCACCTTGATGACAACATAGAGTGGAATTCACCGGGGGTGATTCCTCGGGTTTTCCCATTGGTGTTAGACACATAGTTACTATGGTTAGTATGACTTTGCACTGAGCGATGTTACTAAAGACGGGTCGGCCCTGAGGGGTACCCGCGCGAGCTTAATAGCGAGTGATGTGGAGTTGGGTTGACCTGGAAGGTGCCCGCAAGATACTTACGAGGCGTGGCCGGGCATTCTTAGCCCTTGTCGCAAGTACTCCAGACGGGGCGACGGGGTCACATCGATCGTGAGTCTTTGCTCATTACCGCGCGTTCCTAATCCACTACGATTTGGATATTTGATCCGAGGGGCCTCTGGCCTGATAGCACTAACCATCACGTGGGCATAGTATGGGCGTTCTGCGTCATATACATCAGCCAAAGCTTAATAGACGTCAGCGACTGAGTGGCGCGTGCCAGGTTGGACTGGTAAATACCTACCTTTTTGAAGGAGGTAGCTTGGTCTGCTCACCGGCCGCGTATGCATCATGCAGGTGTTCCCAGGGAAATGGCCCATGACCCCTGGGGGCATAGGTTTAGTCCAGCGTGCTGACCTCTCTATTAAGCCTAGGTCGGGTTGCGGCGTATTATTTGGCCGAGGCCGGGCATGACCCAGGAAAGTGTGTCCGACCGGAGTTAATCGAGCGTGGTGGGTAAGTTGGTGCACCCCTGCAGGGAAGAAAACATCTATCGATAGCCTGTCCTACGGTAACGGACACTTGGAGTTGTATCCCGATCGATACAACTAGAATTGGATACTTGAGATGAGACATGGAGATGAGACTTGGTTCTGAGATGATAAGTGGATAGTATTGCTCTGGGATTGCTTTCTCGCAGGGAGTCGAGAAAGGATCTCTAGCCGAGGTTGATAACACTTCTACTACTTTACTTTATGCTACTCTACTCCCTCTTGTTGCTGCAAGATTGTGGTTTCCAGAAGATGCTAGTCTTCGATAGGCTAGGCTTTCCCCTTCCCTTCTGGCATTCTGTAGTTTAGTCCACAGATACAGCCCATTTCCTTTGATACAGACGCATACTTAGTTTAGATCTGATGTAAGCCTTGCAAGTACTTTGGATGAGTACTCACGGCTGCTTTGCTACCTCTTTTCCCCCATACCCGTTTATTGCGACCAGATGACAGATCCCAGGAGCCAGACGACACCACTGATGACTACTGCTACCCCGAGGGTGCCTACTACTACGTGACGGCCGCTGACGACTTGGAGTAGTTAGGAGGCTCCCAGGTAGGAGGCCTTGCCTCTTCGATCAATGTTGCTTTTGTGCTAGCCTTCTTAAGGCAAGCTTGTCTAACTTATGTCTGTTCTAAGATATGGTTGCTTCCGCTGACTCTTGTGTATTCGAGCTTATGTATTCGACCCCTCGAGGCCCCTGGCTTGTAATATAAAGCTTGTATTATTTTAATTTGTGTCTAGAGTTGTGTTGTGATATCTTCCCGTGAGTCCTTGATCTTGATCGTACACATTTTCGTGTATGATTAGTGTACGATTGAATCGAGGGTGTCACAGCCGGGCATCTAATCCGGCACCGGAACCAAGGGCAAATAGCGGGCCTGACCACTTTGGGCCAGCAACGGAGGAAGAGATGGAGGCTGACTTAATGAGGGTAGATGCCATGGAGGATCAAGAAGTCACCTCTCGCTTCCGAGCTGGGTTCACGATGGGGGAACTACAGAGGTCAGCTATTCCAAACTCGGTTATCCCTTCCAATGTTAGATTTCTTTCTTATGAAAATATGAAGAGGAGTGTCACTTGTTCTCCCGCAGCTATGAAACACCCTTGGGTGCAAGGAGCTTTAGCCGTCACAGGAAAGCTTCGTAAGGAAACAATGGACCTCAAGCAGCAAGTCAACAAGCTCGAGGAGGAGAATCGTATCTTGAGAGGAATCATCGCCAAGAATATTTCACCAACAAGAAAGAAGGAGATATAATAACATGGGTATGCGCACTCCCCTTGGCAACCGCCAAGCTTGGGGGAGGTGCACCGGTATCATATCACAATCACAACTCCTATCTTTACCGTTTTCCTTAGTTCGATCCAATTAGTAGTATTTTGATCTAGTAGAATAAAGTTTATGGCATGATCTAGTTTTGAGTTTTGCCTTATGATCTCTCTATGTAATCGAGTCCGTGAGCTATATAATAAAGATTAGTGTTGAGTCAAGGGCTTGATTTTCTTGCTATGATCTTGGGTGAATAAAAGAAAAGAGAAAAAGAATAAGAAGAAACAAAAGTTCATATTGATCTTATTGATAGTAATGACTTCACATAGAAAGAGTGCGATGATTAAAAGTTGTTAGGAGTCGGCAAACATAGCTTTGGTCATCGTTGCAATTAATAGGAAGTAATAAGGAAAGATAGGTTTCACATATAAATATACTATTATTGACATCTTTTATGATTGGGAGCACTCATCAAAATATGACATGCTAAAGAGTTGATGTTGGACAAGGAAGATAACATAATGGATTATGTTTTCTTATATCTGAGATAAAGTACGTTGTCATGGATCATCCAACATGTTGAGCTTGCCTTTCCCCCTCACGCTAGCCAAATTCTCAGCACCAAGTAGAGATACTACTTGTGCTTCCAAATACCCTTAAACTAGTTTTGCCATGAGAGTCCACCATATCTACCTATGGATTGAGTAAGATCCTTCAAGTAAGTTGTCATCGGTGCAAGCAATAAAAATTGCTCTAAATATGTATGATTAGTGTGGGAGAAATAAGCTTTATACGATCTTGTGATGTGGAAGTAATAAAAGCGACGGACTGCATAATAAAAGTTCATATCACAAGGGGCAATATAAAGTGACGTTCTTTCGCATTAAGATTTTGTGCATCCAACCATAAAAGCGCATGGCAACCTCTGCTTCCCTCTACGAAGGGCCTATCTTTTATTATTATCTTCTAACTTATGCAAGTGTCATGGTGATCTTCACCTCTCCCTTTTTCATTTTATCCGTTGGCAAGCCCAGCATGTTGGAAAGAACCTGATATATATATCTAATTGGATGTAGGGGGCATGAGTTATTATTGTTGACATTACCCTTGAGGTAAAAGGTTGTGGGGCGAAACTATAAGCCCCTATCTTTCTCTGTGTCCGATTAAAACTCCGCAACCACAAGTATTGCGCGAGTGTTAGCAATTATGCAGGACTAGATGATAGTTGAGTATGTGGACTTGCTTTTTAGCTCTGACATAGACTCTTTCCGATGTTATGATAAATTGTAATTGCTTCAATGACTGAGGTTATAGTTTGTTGGTTCTCAATAAGGTTTCTGATTCATACTTTTGCATTGTGAATAGATCATCACTTGAACATAAGTAATCATATGACAATATCTATGTATGTTGCTGTTATGAGAATAATCATGATGCCCTCATGTCCGTATTTTATTTTTATCGACGCCTCTACCTCTAAACATGCGGACATATTTATTGTTATCGGCTTTCGCTTAAGGACAAGCGAGGTCTAAGCTTGGGGGAGTTGATACGTCCATTTTTCATCATGCTTTTATATTGATATTTATTGCATTATGGGCCGTTATTTCACATTATATCACAATACTTATGGCCATTCTCTCTTATTTTATAAGGTTTACATAAAGGAAGGAGAATGCCGGCAGCTGGAATTTTGGGCTGCAAACGGAGCAAATATTAGAGACCTATTCTGCACAACTCCAAAAGTCCTGAAACTCCACGAAATACCTAATAATAAATAATGAAAAATCCTCGCCAAAGATGAAGACCAGGGGGGCCACACCCTTTCCACGAGGGTGGGGCGCCCCCCCCCTAGGGTGAGCCCCCCTACCTCGTGGGCCCCCTGGTGGGTCTCCGATGACCATCTTCTGCTATATGAAGTCTTTCGTCTAGAAAAAATAGGAGAAGCAACCTTTCGGGATGAAACTCCGCCGCCATGAGGCGGAACCTTGGCGGATCCAATCTAGAGCTCCGGTAGAGCTGTTCTGCCGGGGAAACTTCCCTCCCGGAGGGGGAAATCATCACCATCGTCATCACCAACGCTCCTCTCATCAGGAGAGGGCAATCTCCATCAACATCTTCATCAGCACCATCTCATCTCAAAACCCTAGTTCATCTCTTGTATCCAATTCTTGTCTCCAAGCCCGGGATTGGTGCTAGTAGGTTGTTAGTAGTGTTAATTACTCCTTGTAGTTGATGCTAGTTGGTTTAATTGGTGGAAGATCATATGTTTAGATCCTTAATGCATATTATTACCCCTCTGATTATGAACATGAATATGCTTTGTGAGTAGTTATGTTTGTTCCTGAGGACAAGGGAGAAGTCTTGCTATTAGTAGTCATGTGAATTTGGTATTCGTTCAATATTTTGATGAGATGTATGTTGTCTAGCCTCTAGTGGTGTTATGTGAACGTCGACTACATAACACTTCACCATGATTTGGGCCTAGAGAAAGGCATTGGGAAGTAATAAGTAGATGATGGGTTGCTAGAGTGACAGAAGCTTAAACCCTAGTTTATGTGTTGCTTCGTAAGGGGCTGATTTGGATCCATATGTTTCATGCTATGGTTAGGTTTACCTTAATACTTTTGTTGTAGTTGAGGATGCTTGCAATAGAGGTTAATCATAAGTGAGATGCTTGTTCAAGTAAGAACAGCAGCCAAGCACCGGTCCACCCACATGTCAAATTATCAAAGTACCAAACACGAATCATATGAACGTGATGAAAACTAGCTTGACGATATTCCCATGTGTCCTCGGGAGCGCTTTTCCTTATATAAGAGTTTGTCTAGGCTTGTCCTTTGCTAAAAAAAGGATTGGGCCACCTTGCTGCACTTTATTTACTTTTGTTACTTGTTGCTCGTTACAAATTATCTCATCACAAAACTATATGTTGCCACTTATTTCAGTACTTGCACAGAATACCTTGCTGAAAACCGCTTATCATTTCCTTCTGCTCCTCGTTGGATTCGACACTCTTACTTATGGAAAGGACTACGATAGATCCCCTATACTTGTGGGTCATCAGGTGACCCACTTGAGTTTCACACTAGAACTTCTAAAGATGAAGGCAAAAAACAAATGGATAGATACAAGCCTGGATGAGCTTCTGAAGTACCTAAAGAAGGTTCATCCCGCGGGAAGCCTGTGTCCTACTAGTGTCGAGGAGGCAAAGAAAATCGTGTGCCCTCTTGATCTGCCACTTATTAGTTATCACACATGCATCAATGATTGCATCATATATCAGAACGAGTACGCGGAAAAAACCATCTGTCCAAAGTGCAATGCTTCACGATATAAAAAGGTCGGAAAGAAAGCTCCACAGAAAGTTGTATCGTACTTTCCGATCACTCCACATCTACAGAGGTATTTCGTAGATCCTAAGGAAGAAAAGCTTATGCGCTGGCACCCGGAGAGGGTGAAGCCAGATGACGAAGATGCTAGCTAGTGGAGAGCATTAAATGCTGAATTTGATTTTTTTGCAAATGATCCAAGGAACATCATGCTTGGCGCTAGTAGTGATGGCATGAATCCATTTGGCAACCAGAACACCAATCATAGCAAATGGCCCGTGTTTGTATGGATGTACAACCTCCTCCCTGGTTGTGCATGAAGAAAAAATAGACACACATGGCTATGCTTATTCAAGGGACGAGACAACCGGGAAATGATATAAATTTGTATCTCGGGTTACTGAAAGAGGAGTTACAAACCTTATGGACAACGTCGGCCAAGACATGGGATGCAAGCAAAGGAGAGTATTTCTACATGAGAGCCGCGCTGATCACGACGGTGCAGGACTATCTCGGTTACGGCTATCTCTCCAGCCAGGTGTGACAAGGATATTGCGGATGCATGAGGTGCATGGATGATACAACTTCTCTGCAGCTATCGAAAGATGGCGGGTCTTTGAAAATTGTGTACATGGGGAATCGAAGATGGCTCGAGAAGGATGACCCATGGAGAAAGCATAGAGATCTTTTCAATGGTAAGGCTGAGCATCGAGGTCCTCCACGTAAGCGTAGCGGTGCAGAAATATATGAGTTATTGAAGAACTGGGAAGAGTGCCCCTCGCCGAGAAAGACGAAGAAAAAGGCGCTGGAGCCCCTGCTGAAGGTATGAAAGACGAGATCTGTTTTCTGGGACTTGGAATACTGGCCCATACTCGACACGCCTCATAGCCTTGATCAAATGCATATCACAAAAAATATCCTTGAGAGTTTGCTTGGAACATTGATGAACATGCCAGAGAGGACCAAGGATAGGCCGAAGGCAAGAAAAGACTTGGAATTTTTTTAAATCAGGAAAGATCTCCAAATGCCCGGTAAAAGGTCGTCAGAGGAGACCGAGACGGAGACGGAGACGGAAGATAGGGGCAAAAAAGTAAACAAGAAGGAAGAGAAATATCCCCCCCTCTTGCTTCACCTTAGATCCGAAGGAGGTCGATCAATTGTTCAAGTGCCTTGCCGGAATCAAAGTTAGTTCCGGATACTGTGGGAAGATAAGCAGATATCTGGACACTAAGAAAAAAGGTTCAGTGGGATGAAGTCTCATGACTGTCATGTGATGATGACGCAGTTACTCCCGGTTGCACTTAGAGGGATTATGGACACACATGTGCGTGAGACGCTTACTGACATATGCCACTTTTTTGATGCTATCTCTCGAAAGTCGATCAGTGTGAAGCAACTCCATAGGCTACAGGAAGAGATCATTGTCATACTGAATGAGCTAGAGATGTACTTCCCGCCCGCGTTCTTTGATGTCATGGTGCATCTATGTGTCCACATCGTGGACCACATCATCGATCTAGGGCCGACATTCCAGCATAGCATGATGCCGTTCGAGAGGATGAATGGGGTCATCAAAGGATTCGTTCGTAACATGTCCCGTCCAGTTGGAAGCATAGCCCAGGGTTATCTGACCAAAGAGTGCATCTCTTTCTGTGAGAGTTATCTGACCAAAGACCCTGTAGTTGGTTTGCCCATCAACAAGCACTGTGGAAGGCTCGAAGGGGAAGGTCACACCAACGGTCATAGGGATGTGAATGTGTTACACTCGGGCCGACAAAACGACCTTGACAGGGCAAACTTAGTAGTGCTACAACACCTAGATGTGCTAAAATATTTCATGACACTGCACAAAGAGACCATCGCAAAGAAGTACCGTGACCGTGGGGTTCACAGGACGGACGCTGAAGTTATTAGAGAGCACAACTCCACTTTTGTGTGTTAGTTCAAAGAGCGAGTTCTGGCTAATCCCCCGGAAGAGGGTTGTCCGAACGGAACACTCATATACGCCTTAGCACATGGCCCCTCGACCAACCTCACGACTTATCAAGCATACGATATCAACGGATAAACGTTCTACACGGAGGAGAAAGATATAAACAGTGATGACCAAAACTCAGGGTGATGATGGAAGCCATGACCGGGAATGTAATTGAAAGATATTATGGAAGGGTCGAAGAGATATGGGAGCTTAACTACTCTGGATTGCATAGCGCGACAATGTTCCGTGTCAGATGGGCTAAGAATGTACACAGAGAAAACCGGCATTTCACTACCATGTGTATACCCGACTCCGATAGCGGTACCGTCAACGCCATCGCCAAAAATGAGCCATGGGTACACGCTAAACACGTGACACAATGTTTCTTCATAACTGATCCGATCAATCCCAACCGTGTTGTCGTGAGGAGAAGCAAAAGGAGCATCGCCGGAATGGATAGAGTTGCCAACAAGGAAGACTACGACCAGTATGGTGATCCGATGAGGGAAGATGATGCTGATAACGATGAAACATACGTCAAAAGAAAAATGAAGACTACATTACCTACGAAAGATAGTAATCCCTGGAGAAGGAAAAGTCACGACCATGGGCTCAATTATTCGACAACGAATAAAAGAGGGAAGAAGATCAGTCTAAAGCGTCGTCGTCGCCCAAGCTGACAAACTAATCGACAAATTTTCTGTGTATCTTTTTTGTATACCGGTGTTAGCGGTCAAATCATGTAATATATATTATACTAATTATTATAAAAAGAGAAAGTTTGTGGAATAAAAAGTAAAAGAAAAAGAATAATAAATATAAAAAGAGAAATATAAATAAAATAAAAAGGGAGAAAGTTTGTGGAACATGAAAAATAAAAACAATAAAAATAAAAAAAATTAGCAGTAGCGCGTTTTGGCTTGGGCAGCGCTATAGCTAAGAAAAAAAATAGCAGTAGCGCGTTTTGGCTTGGGCAGCGCTATAGCTAACTTAGGTATAGCGTGTTTTGCCAACGCGCGATATAGCTAGGTTGCCTACAACACCGTCCCCTAGATCATATCTCTTTCCTCTCTCTCACTCTCGCTCGATCTCCCTTTCTCTGAGCTAGCCACCGCCGACGCCCGCATCCGCCCACGCCGCTGACGCCTGCACCCGCCCACGCCACCGCCGATGCCCGCACCCGCACCCGCCCACGCCACCGCCGACGCCCGCACCCGCCCACACCACCGACGC
>NC_041388.1:711989685-712004097 GCF_002162155.2 Triticum dicoccoides | reverse complement strand
CAGCTCTCTTTCTCTCTCTGACCAAATTTGGTCTCTCTGCAGATCGTAGAGGAGGAGAAGGACCCTGACCCCTCTGCCCCGGCGACCCCGACCTAGGTGCACCCAGCCCCTTTGCCCCGGCGACCCCGACCCTGATCCCAACCCCGGCCGAGGTGTGCCACCCCCTCTTCCCTCCCATTTCATATGCTTGTTTTGTTCAAATGCTTGTTGTCCAAATGTTGAATGTTGTTAAAATGCATGTTGTTAGAGTGTTAAATGTCTGTTGTTAGAGTGTTCAAATGTGTGTTGTTAGAGTGTTCATTTTGCTGTTAAAATGCCTATTGTTAGAGTGTTCAAATGCTTGCTGTTAAAATGCATGTTGTTCAAATGCTTGCTGTTAAAATGCCTATTGTTAGAATGTTGTTAATATGCTTGTTTTGGATTTTGTTGCTAGAGTAAATGAAAATGAGTGTTTAGTTTGTTTATAGAGTATATAAAATGAAAATGAACATTTTATTAGGTAGATTGTAGGTCCACAATTGATCTTGTGTGTCTACAATAATTTATCTTGTGAATGCTTGACGCACAGGTAGATCACCGACGTGCCGCTCGATGACGCCGCTCGAAGATCATCGACACCACACCCTCATCCTCGACAGGCAGATAGTGAGCATCCCAAAACCAACACTATATAGAGCTCTGTCCATGTAGATGCTAGAGGAGAGTACATGTGCATGTGGTTGTTGTGCTGCTATAGTGAGCATCCTATATTGTTGTGCTGTTGTAGTTCTACCGGACTTTGGTTGTTGATTCATTTTCCGATTGCGAGTGACCTATGTTTTGCCGGAAATGTTGATTCATTTCCATTCCGGCAAATTTCAGGCGCTCTATATGTGCACTTTCTAGCAAAGGTCATGCCGAATTTTTTCGTGAATTTCGGCATGACTTGTGCTAGAAAGTTGGACATATCGAGTGCTCGAGATTTGTCGCGGCGGGAATGAAACGACATTTTCGGCAAAACAAAGGTCACTATTTTCATTATTCACTTTATTATATAAAGCTCGATAATTGAACCCTAGGAAACATGTCCGACACCGATGAGGACGGAGGTTCTCAGTCCCAATTAGGTCGAGCACACGCCTACCTCGACTTTCTCGCGGATCAAGAGAGACAGGAAGCTGGGTGTCCTGACCGCCTTCTCATGATGGATGACGACGGTGGTGGCACCGGCGCCGACACTGATGCCACCAACGACACCGGCACTGAGACTGGCGCTGATGATGTTGCTAACTATAGCACGGAAGGTGGGACCTCCCAAGCCAGTGAGGGAAAGAAGGAAAAGAGGACATGACGCCCAAATGAGCTCGGCACCGGAAGACTGGTGGTCACGGCGGTGCACCCTGGCGAGTTCGAGCCAATAGAGCCGCGAGAAGTGGCAGCGTGTTACGGCAACCAACTAGCATGCATCCTACGGGATACCGCTAACATCAACACCACAAAAATACGGAAGAATGAACATTTGAAGAAGCTGCTTCTAAATAGGTTGCATGCAAGATTCCTGTTCCCCTGTCGGAATGACGAAGTCGACCCATGGGATGATGATGCCATGAAAAAAATTAACAACAAAGCCCTAGGGAAGTTCAGCAACGCATTGAGCGCTTGGAAAACTAGGGTGAAAAAGGCGATTCAAGTAGACCATGAAACCTACGCCGAGATTGTTGCAGACAATCCAAAAATTACGATAGAGGACTTTGAAAAGTTCAAGGAGACTTGCAATGAAGAAGCTGCCAAGGCCAGGTCGGAGAGAGCCAAGCAGCTGCAGGCAAAGAACATGGGGAACCACCGCCTTGGAAGTCGTGGTTACACGGGAAAGAGGCCCGTGTGGGCTAAGGAGGACGTAGAACATGAACGTTAGGGGATCCCAGACCCATTGGCTGAGTTCACCGACCAGCAGGAGCACGACTTCATCAGGGCCCGATTCTTGTGGGACCCCGAGAAAAGATTTTTTTTCACCAACGGGCCGACTAGGAAATTCATGAGACTACTGGTAATTATCCTTTTACCACCTTACATATTAGGTTCTGATCAACGAAGTCTACTACATTCTAGTCGCATTCATAAATGATTCACGGTCCATTTTACAGAGAGAGCAACACAAGCTTGCGGCTGAGAGCGACTCGTCGACTCAGTCGTCGACGAAGTACAAGTGGGACACTCCTTTCAACCGGGCCATGAACATAATGATGGGACACCCGCCCGGCCAGCGGCCGCAATATGGACGTGTGCACTACGCCGGGGATGGGGCCACGTGGAAGTACTATTATAACGAGGACCCCGAGGCCAAAAGACAGAGAAAGAAGTTCAGTCAAGTGACTATCAATGAGAAGGTGGCGCGGACGATGGAGAAAGCAAAAGTTGAGACCAAAGCTAAGATAATCGCTGCCTGTAGATCTGATATGGTGGTTGCCTTTACAAGCTTGATTCCAACAGTGGTCACATGGGTGCAACAAAATCCAAACGCGCCACCAAGTGATTTTCCCATGCCCAGCTTCACCGGGAGCAACTCAGTGAACACCGCACCCATACACGTACCTAGTATGGCAACCGCACCCGCACCTCCTCCAGCACCTGCTCCTCCGCCCAGCTCTCATAGCAGCCCTAGCTCCCTCTCTAGCTTGAATGTCGGGCCGTCGACATTGGCTGAGCTCGACGCCCTCACGGTAAATACGCGTCGTCGCACCTTCATCAAATTGACTAATTAATTAATCTTCAGTTGCCGTTCTTTTTGGATCTCTGACTAGGGCTGGAAAAAAAGCTCGAAGCTCGTGAGCTAAACAAGTAGCTTGTGACTCGGCTCGAATCGACTCGAACTCGAAGAATAACGAGCCGAGCCAAGCTTTAGTTTAAGATCGTTTATAGACCAAGTTAAACGAGCCAATCTCACGAGTACTCGTGTAACTCGTTAGGCTCGGTACAAAAGATCAGCCACTCAGCACCCTATGTCCCAGGCGCACAACACAAGGCCTAGCCGTTGAAGGACCAACCGCCTAGGAGAGACTCATGCGTTACAAGGAAATTACTATTGTTTAGTGATATATATGTTTAATATATACATAATAATTTTTATAATATTTGAGGGTTTTATGTTCATATCTTTAACGGGCTTAACAAGCTAAAGGAGCCAGCTCGCGAGTTATACGAGTCGAGCCAATTTTGGATTTGAGCTCGTTAATAATAACGAGTCGAGTCGAGCAAGATCGTTAATGAAACGAGCTCTAGCGAGTCGAGTCGAGCTGGCTCGACTCGGCTCGAATTCCAGCCCTATCTCTGACGCTGCACGTATATGTCTTTGTAGGCCGACTCCACTTCGTGCACCCTCCTTTACAACATGAAGGGCGGGTTGGTGGATGTGGGGAAAGGTACTATAGTGAAGCCTAAGGATCGATTGTTTCACCATCGACGGATGCCTGATAATGCCTTAAGGGTCTCCGTGGTGAGTGTGAAAGCGGGCTACGAGGGTCTCCCTCGTCCGATACAAACCGATGGAGAGGATGACGAGACCGCCACGCAGCTTGGCCAATGCAAAAATTGGCCGATCCTGTGGCCGAAAAATCTTCTTCATGTCGAGGTGGCCGGGAGCACACCAACGGGACCTCAGGAAGGTATGACCACAACACCACCTACACAAGTACAACCATTGTCTGTGCTGCTTGCTGAGATCGAGAAACATGAGGAAGGAGGGCCAACCGTTCCGCCGGCAGATGATGCCATCTGCCCCATGGAAGAGTATATGGATCATGACATGGAGGAGGCCGATGACCCTCTCCAGTATCTCAATACTGCCTTTGACAATGAAGTAACAATGAGTCAACCATATGAATATGAGATGCATGTACCAGAGCCGGAACATCCTCGGGAGTGCAAGAAGTCTTTGTTCATGCAATCTTCGCAGGACACGCCTCCAGATGCCGGCTCCACCCAAGCTCAACTAATTAGCCAGAGTCATCCACAGCTGAGCCCGACAACACTAGGGGTGGTGCTCAGGGAGGGACTGACAGACCCACTACCACCTGAGCCCACCAAGAAGAAGCAGAGGAAGAGACCGGCGGGGAGAAAATCCAATAAAGCTGTCAATGTTGGTTCTAGCAGCCAGCCGCCTTCAACCAAGGTTGACCGTGTACCGATGAAACATGCGCCATTAATCCATGTCGCGGGAGAGCCAATGGTACCGGCAAATGCACAAGCTGCCATAAAAGGGGATCTCAGGACACTCCATGACCATGTGCTTTCGACAGAGAGAAGCCTCCTCGCCTCGGATGATCCAAGATACCCACTTTATATGGTTCATGTGCCGAGTAGTTGCAAGATGTATGTCCACACATGCCCCGCGGACCTCTTCTTCCTGAGGTTTGATTACATCTTACAGATGTTTCAAATGAGGACACTCGATTTTACGTTCGTCTGCCTGTATGCGCTGCACATGAACTACATCGTGAGGAGAGAGCAAGTCACCGGTCTTGCTGTCGTGGACCCATACTACATGCATGAGGGCTTCTTGTCAATCAACGACGCCAACCGTCAATATGCGAGTCAGTATATCGAAGAATTCTTGGTCAGCAATAAGGACAAAGAAACAATTCTCCTACCTTATCATCCCAGGTAAGTCATCCGCGGATAGCACTATAACACATACATCCTTTCGTGCATTTCAATAGTTACTTTGCACGCATGGAGGCTAAACTTGATCGTGTATTTTGCGCAGCGGGGGGTGTCATGCTGTTCTCATTGTTATTTACCCGCGTTACTCCCGCGCTCTATATTTGGACCCGTCGAAGAACATACAGAAGAAAGATTACACACACATAAAGTATGTTCTGGAGAGAGCTATGCTGGGCCTCAGCATGCGGGGTGGCTACATCCAATGCAAAAAAACAAATAAGATCGGGCTTTGTTTCAGCCACAAGACTGACTTCTGTTGCATCCAGCAACCGGCAAGAAGTGAGAATGATGGATTCTACGTCATCCATCTAATGATGGAGTACAGAAGGGATGCGCAATCACTTTGCATGAAATCTTCATCTGATACCCATATCGAGAGATGGGCCAAAGCCTTTGGAGCCGTGCCGGATAATCAACTTTGAAATGATTTCTACCGGATCCAACAGGAAATTGCGTCCATCATCATGAAAGATGTCCTCAAAGAGAATGGGATGTTCTACGGCGGCCCCGCATTGCCCTACAGCATCGGGACATGACGCCTTTCACTAAGCTTGGGTGCACCCTTCCGGATGTGGACAGATGGGAAGAGTGCACTGCTTAAAAACAATGTGTCTGTTTAGTTACTTGTTACTTTCTGTATGACAAAACTTCGAATCTCTCAGTACGACGAAACTATTAGATGTATGGTGTCGCGCTCTAGTTAATTACTTTCGGTACGATGAAATTTGTTAACTATGTTTATTATATATGTTGCTTCTGTTTCATAACTGTTTTGTTGAATTTGCTTCATGGTATATATATATGTGCATCTCTGACAGGTATATAGATCAACAATGGCGAGGAAGTGGTATGCCGTGTATGTAGGGCATGTTTTGGGTGTGTATGATTAGTGGCCAGAGTGTCAGGCCCAAGTCTCTGGCTTCTCCGACGGAAGCCAGAAAGGGTTTGATAGCAGAGCGAAAGCCGAAGCTAGTTACTTGAGATTCATAGCACAACTGGGGATTCAGAACCAGCGCCGCTGCAAAAACTACTACATAATACCGCTTTTGATCATCGTGATCGCTCTTATCGTGTATGTCTTAGTTTAGGTAGATGATGAAACATGTGTCTACGGTGACAATGTAAGAGACATGTCATCATTAACTTGTATCGCTATTTCGAGATGATGATGAGATCGACATCATTTGTGTTGAGACTAAGTTGATATGATGAGACTATGTTGTACCACTTCGATGATGATCATGAGACATCCCTTTTTCATATAGTTCCAGTGTATGTGTATGTTGTAACTGTATAAAACCTGTAAAAATACGAATACAACAACATAAAAAAAGAAAATACTAGCAGTAGCGTGGGGTATTGGAGTAGTAGCAGTGCTGCTTACCAGTAGCGTTTTTTTTTTGAAGGGGTACGCTACTAGTATTAGCAGTAGCGATGAGCAGAGGCGCGCTACTGCTAGATATAGATAGCAGTAGCGCTGGTTCAAACAAGCGCTACTGCTAAAAAATAGCTGTAGCGTCATAGCAGTAGCGCGCCTGCCCGCGCTACTGCTAGTCAAAAAACCAGCGCTACTGATAAGGGTTTTCCTAGTAGTGTTTAGCAGTATCTTTTTGAATGTCAAACAATGTTAACATATTGTCACCAAAGTTCTAGAGTTCCCCTCCCGGCTTTCTTCTAGATATCTAATCATATTTGCCACATAGACCAGCTGGTCAACAGTTGGTTCATTATCATGATCGTCACAGTTCATCACTTCTTCGGTTTGACCGTCAAAGAAAAATGATTTTTGGCGACATTTCCTGTTTCGTCACCAGGGCATATGTCACTGAATAGTACAATTTTTTTAGCAGGCCACTATCGGCGAGGGTGAGAAGAAGGACAAGTGGCAACATAGATGGTAGGCCATGTGTTGATATGAAGGACGTGGACCTAATGGGGTCTTGAGTCATGATTATTGGGTTAGGGGCGTGTGGTATTTATTTCTCCTGTTGCAACACACGAGCCCTTTTGCTAGTTGAATTCAAAGATAGAGATCAAATATGTCTAACCTATTTCATATTAATCTTGTATTTGAAGCCTCGACCCCTTATGTTCTCTACATATATGCCACACATTAGGGTCAAATAGATACAACATAAATATTAGAGCTTCGGTGATTTTCCACTACACGAAAACAGTTGTTGCCTTGTGTTTCACCATACGCCGAGTGTAATTTTTCGACCACTCGGCTTGTAAATATATCAATGTAAGCCGATTTCAAATCCTAAAGCACACGGACACGGTGAAGGCTGGGCTGTCGGTTTACACAGTTGTAAGCTGAGCAGCCCCCACAAACACTCGCCGTAGACAAGGCTCTCGGCATATTCCGACAAAAACACTCGCTTATACGCTACCATCAGCAAACTACCCTGCGACATGGATGTGCTCTCGGCACCTCACGTCTCCATGACGGCGCGCGGTATAATCCGACTGCCCTCTGCTGCACTGTTCTTCGTCAAGACTCCATGCTACAGCTGGTACGTACGCATGGTTTGGACACAGTTAACAACTCCTGTGCTCCACCACAGCATGTGAAAGTGATTGATTGTTATGCCGCATTTTTCATGAATCTTGTTGGCTTCCTGTACTTGCATTACATGGTGAACCTTAATTTTGCAGCGAAGCTGATATATATGAATATATCCCGGCTGGTGGTGTGATTCTTTCTGTAGTTACATAATTCAAGAAATCGAGATGGCATTGTGGTGATCAACTGCACACTGTCCAAGAGTGTCAGGATCTCACCGTTATTCTTCAAATTTTATCAGGCTTTCGATTCATACCAGCAACAAGCAACGAGCTTAGTAAGGCAATCGGGCGCAACAAGCAACGATCATAGTAAGGTGATGGGATGGTCCAGAGATGCTATCTGTTTTGAGTTGATCCAGCATCTCATACGTTGATACGTAATTTTTGGTGTTTACCTTTGCTCAAGGCTTAAGTGGGATGAATGTAATCGTAGACTTAATCTTAAACTCGTCACTCGGGACTTGATTATTAAGAAGTAGAGTATATACTCGAGCAAAAACCTAGCATGCATGGAAATATATTATGGAGTACTTTTTTGTCTTGATGAAGCTGAACAAATCTTTGCACCTTTTTCGTTGAATAGGCAACTTTTAAGCCGTGGTTATGATTAAAGATGTCATCTTGGGTAAGGTAATCTATTCTTTCTTTAGCCACCTGGTTTTCAAATGGACACATGTACTACATACTACATTACATAATTATATGATGCAACTATTTATATTGTCATCGCACCTCATGTCATTAGATGGTGGTATTATCCAAAATGGCAACATTTTTTTTATCAGCGTGTTATTCAACTCACCAGATCGAGTGCAGTATTCTCACACCACCACCATCATGATGGAATGGCACAATCGCATCTATGAACAGAATTAATGATTGATAATACTGACACTTCCTTAATTTCTTGGGTCTTCACGGTACTTAGTATAACACACTTTCAAATTACTTTATTTAGTCGTATGTTTGTGGTCTTACTTTGTTGTACATTCCCAATTACTTCGCTCAGTCACCTTATAGCAGGATCGTTGAAGGCATCTCTTAAAATAAGAAAAACAGACACTTCACGAAGTTGGTGCTTTAGTCCATATTTCTATTTCATTGAATCACAAATCCCGTTGATAAAATGTGTTTGTATCTTATGTTAATATTCTTTGTTTCAAAGGACTTAAATTCAAAGAGATTTACTGAAATACAGCATGGTGGTACATGAGTTATCTGCTTGAACAAAGTTGGGTGCAAAGACAATGTGGGATTTTTTTTACATTTATAAGTATTTAGAGGGACTACATGCAAAACTATGCTAATGTACACTTGCATGCTGCTTGATCTGAACAAGATTTACCCAAACTTTGGTTCTGATTGAAAACTAGGAAGTGGCTTGGGATTCACGTCAATTAGTGTTTGGATTGGAGCATATAGAAGTACACGATTAGTAAACACGATGGCAAAATTGCACTTTTTTATTCGCGCATGCTAAAACTTTGGTTCTGATTAGTGAAGCAAGTTATCATGATGTGCATGTGACGGATCAATTTCTGAAGCTGACAGTATAGAAGCGTGAGTTCCTTAAACCAATGATCCAAGTGATCTAAAACTTTCCCAGATTATTAGAATATGTATTCTTCAACTTTTGACCAAAACTTCTTATTCTTTTGGATCTTTGAAGTTTCTGTCAAATTCATTAAAACTTTGAAGTTGAACATTTCAAAGCATAGATCTCTCAAACCAATGGTCCAAGCGATATGGAGCTTTTTGCCGGAATGGGCATATATATTTATTCTACGATTTCTGGATTTTATTTCAAAATATTACTGAAATTTGATATTTCTATACAAGTTTCACCGCATCACATCAAGTTTCGTTAGTATTGATTCCTTCAACTCTTCACTGTACGGACTCAAACCTTGGGACCAAATGTTGCAAGGATACATATACTCTTTCACATTTCTATAGTACGTGCCAACTACTACCTAGGCACCTGAATTCTCATTATCCTCTACTTCGCACTACCTGTGAGATATGTTTTTTTGTCTTCCAAGGCAGAGGTGATAGGCTCTATAATGGATTTGAACATTGATTCTTATTTGTCATTGTGAGACAAATGCAACAACTTCAGCCATTTTTATAGGCTGCCAAGCTCTGCTACTCCCTCAAAAAAAAAAAACTTACTCCCGCAAAGAAATATAAGAGCGTTTAGATAACTAAAGTAGTGATCTAAACGCTCTTATATTTCTTTACAGAGGGAGTACAAAAAACACACCTAGCAAGACACCACCAGCCAAAGCCATCTCTTAAGCACACGGTGAGACTAGGAATCTATACACACCTGCGAAGGAGGTCCCAAATGAGAGCAACTTAGGAACAATGGAAAGAGACTCGAATCAAGCATGCCCAGTCATCATACTGATCGTGACTACAACATGAACAATAGCATTATTACTTATTCAACAATTCATATATTCTGCACTTTTCTACTAACAATTACAGCTAACCATAACACATCCGCATACAACAGGATGAATTGACGGCCTACATATCACGACACATCTTTCTTGAAGCCGTCCCGTCTAGCCGCCAACCTAGAGATACGCAGATACGACCACTGGGACGGACGCGGTGGCAAAATAGAAGCATGTATTGTCATCACACTCTAATGTTAACGATGCGACTTTAACACAGGTCAGCTAGACAAGACATTGGACGCAGCCGAAGTAAACGCCGCCCAAGCAGCTTTGGAATACATTTTTGCTCATTACAACATCAGTATCAATACCATGTAGTCGAAGTCACAAAACAACGTATTCTCTCAACACAAGACATGGCACATACCAAACTATGGCAATTCAACATGACCCGTCAGCAAATAACTCCCCAGCAAGATGAGTTCACAAGGCAAACTAGAGTCTTGGCATGACATATACCATTGTGCATGTATCCTCAACGTTACATACACCGGCACCAAACCATCAGTGGGCTGCATCGAACAATTTGCAAAGGCCCTCTACTACTTCATCACAAGCACGAATCCGACAAGGGGCTCAAAATAAAATGTGTAGACCAGAAATAAAAGTAGAATGATGTAGGCCAGAAATGAATGTACGACGTTTAGTCTTGTTAGAAAAGTGTCAGAATGTACTTCCTGTTATCTATGATGCACCACACAGTGACAAAAATGTATCATTTCAGGTTTGCGTCTACTCATTACTTCCTTTTTGGGGAATAAAACCTTATCCACATAGTTTTTTTTACTTTAATTTGAAGTTCACTACATACAACAAAGACACAATATAGAAACACTACATGTCGACGGGGCATGGGGTGCCGCCGTGCGGGTATGCCTAGTGTTAATAAAGTGTTCAAAACATGTACATCATGTATTTGAAAAATGCCCAATGTGTGTTGGAAAAATGTGTCAAGTGTGCTCTAAACATGCACATTGTTTACTGAGAAAAAGTAGACATGTGTTGGAAAATAAGAAACTGATAAAACTGACAATAAAACAAAAATAAAAGCAAAGAAACCCAAAGAAAATAAAAAATAAAAATAAACAAAAAGAACCAAACTATAGCGAAATAAGAAAGGAAAACCCAAAACAATGAAGAAATATGGGCGCGGCTATGTCTCGCTCGAAAGGACACAGTAGAAGCGTCACCTCAAGGAGCACGTGATGGGTTGGCCTAGTATCTATGTGGATCCTGACGCTGCATCACCCGATTTTTATTTCCTCTTGTTTTTACTTTAATATTTTAAAGCATATAGTTTTGAAAATTGAATTTACTGAAGAAATTGAAACCAAAATTTTGAAAAAAAATTTAACATGGAATAAAATAATCGTTAGCGATTTTTTTAAAATGCATAGTATAGAATCATTTATAACTTAAAAAATGTTCATGACAAGTGGAAAATGTTCCTATTTTTAAAAAATACATGCCAAAATTTTGGGATAGATACAGCACTTCTGTTTCGGTACACCTCCTTATAAACACATCAACTAGATAGAAGGAGTGCAGACAAAGATCAAACTGACATCCCTGTCGTCATGAACAAACCATGCATACATAAATTCGTCACCACTCACCAGTAAATGAGAATCATATATACATCCAGGCAAACACGCAATACCTGTACACACTCGTACCTCGTCCGGACCAAGAAGGACGAAGCCGGCCAAAAGAGCAGACCTCTCGATCGAACCTATTATTCTCCTACTGCAAACACGTAGCACGAAGACGATGCCGATTGACACCAGACGCCTCAGTTCATGAAATACCATAAGTAGCTACGAAAGCCGGGCATGCATGCATGCACGGACTACGTACATAACCACGTAATCGATCGACGAACCGATTAGGGCAAACCCTGGCCCTGGTGACCATGACCGGGGCCGGTGCTATGGCCGGGAGTCGTCTCTTTATCCATGGCCTCAACCGCAGGGAAGCTACTGCCGCCGCCGCTTCCCGCGGAGAGCGTCCCGCCCGGAACCGTGGTTGCCGCTGCAACCCTCGCGCAGTGAACTACCCTCGGCATGGTGATGGAGTGCGCGACCAGGAGGAGGGTGATGGCCATGGCGGCAAAGGCTGAAGCAGATGATGATTTGTTGGCCATATTGAAAGCCACACTAAGTCACCCCTAGAGGTTCTTGGTCTGTGAGTCGAGTCTTGAGGGGGCAGAGGCGTCCATTCGTCGCCTTAGTGTTGGCACCTGGTGAAGTGGTGATTACGTTTTGGTGTTGGTGACGCAAAAGTGTTGGCACATGCATGCAAGCACACGATGCTTCTTTTCATGAGACGATAAATATATACAACTCAATCAGATGTTCCATCTTACTTAACAAAGTGATGGTCCTATATTCTAGGAGGCAGTATTAGAAACCACAAGCGTGAAACGGAAATATTCTGTCCAAGGTTTCCCTCAGATCGAGCGCGTGGTGTTGTCACCTGTACCTAACCTTCTCTTTCGAACCTTGTACTCCCACTTGGACGTTGTTTATCAACAAAATTAAAGCTCATGGCCCCTTTACAATGTGAAGCCATGCCTCCGGAATCGTTAAGGAACTTCCATATGTCACACTGTCGTGTGCCCATGAATCACCTGACCATTAATTCTCGACTGAATCTTACATTTAGAATAACATGTTTATTTTGTTTTTATTTTTCTCTACTTTCTCTACGTGGCAAATGGATCCCAGGCTTTTACATAAGTTCTCACCATAATTTCAAGTGATCTACACCATTTTATCCTTTTGTCTCTACAACATCACTAAGCCATACTACATTACTTAATTATACCTAAAATGTACTAGAGTGACAAGGATATGGTATTACCAACTACTACACCAACTATTCATGGTTGCCTTAGACTGTAGATCCATGACTCCGAAATCGGTAAGGGCTCCTAAACACTGCCGTGTGCCAATCTCAATTGCAGTTTGAACGATTGATATAGGGCACTAAGTTAGATAATGGTGATACTTGTTTTGCAGAACATCCAGCACATACATACACTGCCACCAGCCCACCGCCCACACAGTGGCAACTAGGGGTGGGCATATAAACCGATGACCGAAGTACCGATCCGAATTAACCGGGACCGAACCTGAATATACCGAAACCGAAATCTCGGGTCAGAGCTTCAGTCAACAATCCCGAAAAACCGAACTTAGATCGGTGATTTCGGTTGTACGTCTCAAGTAGCCGAGAACACCGAATTACCCAAGAGATATGTCCAATGCCCGTGTGATAGTATGTCTTCACAGCGCACGCAGCCCAATGTCTGAATGACTGAATCAAAGCCCAATAGTTGCATTACTCAATTCAGATTAGCGGTCGCACTATGTTCTCAAAAATATTAAACAATGCTAGCGGCCGCACTAGACGCCATTCCCATATGAGATTCTCTCCCTTATCTTTACCTAAAACAGTTCTCTCCCTTATCCTGATGTACTATAACCCTAGGCGCAACGAGCCAACGATTCGGCAGCTCGCCGTCCCATGTCCTCTGCTCTTATCCATCCCGGCGGCTGGCGTTCCACTTCACCTCTCTGCCCCAGCAGTTCGGTCATGTTCAGTCATAACCGATAACCGAACCGAGTTTTCGGTTGACCGAAGCATAGGTTAGTATTTTCTGGGAGGACCGATCGGTCATCAAATTAGGAAACCGATTTTTTTCTAAACCCGAGAAACCGAACCGATCGGTTCGGTTAAACCCAACGTACAGGCCTACTGGCAACTGAAGACACGACTCACTGAGCTTCAAGATTAGTGATGTCAACTATCAATGTGAGCATCCAGTACCACACGGTCCGGAACGCATGCAGGGTTGATCTTCATCACCCCAAAATACTTCAATTCCAGTTTACATATTCAAAAGACACGCAGAGTTTATCTTCATCGTCACACAGTTATCCGCTGAATAAGGATTAGGCACCCAAGAAGCTAGCCGAATTAGAATGTAGTCGCTTGGTATGTGTTAAGGTCGCTCTTTGCTGTCTAGTTCATCCACCAGATCGCTCTAGTTTTTTTTTTTTTTTTTGCGAGGCACCAGATCGCTCTAGTTGAATGGACACATGACATAGTTCATATTCATCACCACACATTTCTCGACTCCTACCTGCTTACCTCTCTGTTTCAACAACTCTCACGTAAGTACATGGCAGCTCACAGCGATCTGGGCCAAGGAAGCGTGGATTAGGGCCATCTTTCTCTTGGGGCCTGGCCCTTGGCGGTCTCCTCTTCTCGTCAGTCAAAGGTACAAAAAAAATCATAAAAAAATACTCCCAGTGTAAATAAATATAAGAGTGTTTATAGATCACTAAAGTAGTGATCTAAACGCTTTTATATTTATTTACGGAGGAACTAAAAGTCATTTGCTCTACCCCAAAGCATAAACAAAGACATGTATAGTCTTTCGAACAAGAACTTTATTACTATATATAAAAATAAAGCGCTTCTCTGAACCTGTCTTCCTCGGCGGTAGACGTATTTGTGTTGTGGCTCTTCCCCTCCAGCTGTTGACATGTAGCATAGTCGCTAACAAGTAACAACATGTCTTGTGCATGGCGGCCTGACTACCAAAGAAACTAAACGTTGCCACTAACGTCACACCATCTACAACGCCGCAAGGTTTGTGATTAAGGAAGATCAT
>NC_041388.1:711988965-711989515 GCF_002162155.2 Triticum dicoccoides | reverse complement strand
GATTACTAACTGTGCGTGAGGTGTGCACCAGCTGAGAAGGCGCCCAAGAAGCTAGACAGATGAGGAGTTAGGTAGTGCATCATGGAAGAAATTAAAGGAGGGTGGCACAGAAGCGTGGATGCAGAACTGTGGAGACTTCATCACTGGGAAAGTGCCAAAGTGGCAAGTGTTGGGCGCTGCAGGGACTTTGAAAGTGGTTAGTGCGGGAAGCACACGACCACGTTGGGCTGGCTATGATGTGTTTATACTTTTGGGATGGATTACTAACCTGGCCAGACTTCTGTTTGTGCCATGTCCACACCACACAAACGGAAAAGCATGGAAGGAGACACTTCGCTGTAAAAAGGAGAAAATGGGCATGAAGATACACCACAACTTGTTTTTTTAGAAAAGGAGGACTGTCTCCGGCCTCTGCATCAAAACGATGCATGGAGCCATTTATTAAATAAAAAAGCGTGCAACAAAGTCTCAAACACAGACAGGCTCTCACAGAGCTAAAAATAAGAGAAGGATAGCCACAACCGGCGGAAAAAAGAGAAATAGGCAACTA
>NC_041388.1:711987946-711988856 GCF_002162155.2 Triticum dicoccoides | reverse complement strand
AGAATGATGCATACGGCTACAATTATATAAATAAAAAGGATGTTCAACAAGGTCTGAAAGTCTGAAAACAAATAAATGGCTAGCTCACCAAGTGCCACAATGCCAAAAACAAAAGGCCCAAAAGCCACAACGGCTGGCAAAATAAAGATAGGCAAACTAATCGCCTATCCTATTACATGACCGCCATCCAAATCGGTTGAAGATATCCCGCGCTACCATCTCCCACCGAACAGGTCCAGTAACCAAACGCTCCCTGGCCTCCGTCGGAGTGAGTAAGGACCACATACGGATCAGCGCAGTAGCTCAGAATAAAACCTGCAAAAAATGAAGTTGTTGTTCTGTTAAAAGCCAAATCATTTCTGCAGTTCCAAATTGCCCATAACAACGCACAAACTCCTACGTGAATGTGTCTAGCTGTTTCGGACTCTATCCCAACAAGCCACGTTCCAAATAACGAACTGATCGAATTCGGAGGAGTAATGTTAAAGGCAATTTGTACCGTGTGCCACAACACTCTTCCCAACGAGCAGTCAAAGAAAAGGTGCTCCTTTCTAACCGCATCTGCGCGGTGACAAACCGGGGGACTTAGTTTGTATGGGACACTGATACGTCTCCAACGTATCTATAATTTTTTATTGCTCCATGCTATATTATCTACTGTTTTGGACTATATTGGGCTTTATTTTCCACTTTTATATTATTTTTGGGACTAACCTATTAACCGGAGGCCCAGCCCAGTTGTTTTTTTTGCCTTTTCCAGTGTTTCAGAGAAACAGAATATCAAACGGAGTCCAAATGAAATAAAACCTTCGGGAACGTGATTTTCTCACCGAACGTGATCCAGGAGACTTGGACCGTACTCCAAGGAGTCAAAGAGGAGGTCACGAGGGTGGGGGTGCACCCCCCCCCC
>NC_041388.1:711975474-711987825 GCF_002162155.2 Triticum dicoccoides | reverse complement strand
TTCTTCCTCCTATATATATACGTACCCCCAAACGATCAGAACAGGAGCCAAAAACCTAATTCCACCGCCGCAACTTTCTGTATCCACGAGATCCCATCTTGGGGCCTGTTCCGGAGGTCCGCCGGAGAGGGTCGTCATCACGGAGGGCTTCTACATCATCATAGCCTCTCCGATGAAGTGTGAGTAGTTTACCTCAGACCTTCGGGTCCATAGTTAGTAGCTAGATGGCTTCTTCTCTCTTTTTGGATCTCAATACAAAGTTCTCCCCCTCTCTTGTGGAGATCTATTCGATGTAATCTTCTTTTTGCGGTGTGTTTGTTGAGATCGATGAATTGTGGGTTTATGATCAAGTCTATCTATGAATAATATTTGAATCTTCTCTGAATTCTTTTATGTATGATTGGTTATCTTTGCAAGTCTCTTCGAATTATCCATTTGGTTTGGCCAACTAGATTGGTAGTTCTTGCCATGGGAGAAGTTCTTAGCTTTGGGTTCGATCTTGCGGTGTCCTTTCCCAGTGACAGAAGGGGCAGCAAGGCACGTATTGCATCGTTGCCATCGAGGATAACAAGATGGGGTTTATTTCATATTGCATGAATTTATCTCTCTACATCATGTCATCTTGCTTAAAGCGTTACTCTGTTTTTAACTTAATACTCTAGATGCATGCTGGATATCGGACGATGAGTGGAGTAATAGTAGTAGATGCAGAATCGTTTTGGTCTACTTGTCACGGACGTGATGCCTATATACATGATCATGCCTAGATATTATCATAACTATGCTCAATTCTGTCAATTGCTCAACAGTAATTTGTTCACCCATCGTAGAATACTTATGCTCTTGAGAGAGGCCACTAGTGAAACCTATTGCCCCCGGGTCTATTCTCATTATATCAATCTCCATCACTTTAATCTTGCTTTGCTTTTTACTTTGCTTTTAACCTTTCACTTTGCATCTTTATACCAAAAATACCAAAAATACTATATCTATCAGATCTCACTCTCGTAAGTGACCGTGAAGGGATTGATAACCCCTAATCGCGTTGGTTGTGAGTAGGTATCGTTTTGTGCAGGTACGAGGGACTTGAGCATGGCCTCCTACTGGATTGATACCTTGGTTCTCAAAAACTGAGGGAAATACTTACGCTAATCTGCTCCATCATCCCTTCCTCTTTGGGCAAAACCAATGCAATCTCAAGACGTAGCAAGAAGGATTTCTGGTGCCGTTGCCGGGGAGTCTACGCAAAAAGTCAACAGACCAAGTACCCATCACAATCCCTATCTCTCGCATTACATTACTTGCCATTTGCCTCTCGTTTTCCTCTCCCCCACTTCACCCTTGCCGTTTTATTCGCCCTCTCTTTCCCAATCTCCTTCTCCTTCTCTTTCTCCGCTTGCCTTTTTGCTTGCCCGTGTGTTGGATTGTTTGTTTGTCGCGATGGCTCAAGATACTACCAAATTGTGTGACTTCACCAATACCAATAATAATGATTTCCTTAGCACTCCGATTGCTCCTCTTGCTAATACTGAATCTTGTGAAATCAATACTTCTTTGTTGAATCTTGTTATGAAAGATCAATTCGCCGGCCTTCCTAGTGAAGATGCCGCTACTCATCTGAATAGCTTCGTTGATTTATGTGATATGCAAAAGAAAAAGGATGTCGATAATGATGTCATTAAATTGAAGCTATTTCCTTTTTCGCTTAGAGATTGTACTAAAACTTGGTTTTCGTCTTTGGCTAAAAATAGTATTGATTCTTGGAACAAGTGCAAAGATGCTTTTATCTCTAAGTATTTCCCTCCCGCTAAGATCATCTCTCTTAGAAACGATATTATGAATTTTAAGCAACTTGATCATGAAAATTTTGCACAAGCTTGGGAGAGAATGAAATTAATGATACGTAATTGCCCTACTCATGGTTTGAATTTGTGGATGATTATACAAAAAATTTATGCCGGATTGAATTTTTCTTCTAGAAATCTTTTAGACTCGGCCGCGGGAGGTACTTTTATGGAAATCACTTTAGGAGATGCTACTAAACTCCTAGATAATATTATGGTTAATTATTCTCAATGGCATACTGAAAGATCTTCTAATAAAAAAGTGCATGCGATAGAAGAAATCAATGTGTTGAGTGGAAAGATGGATGAACTTATGAAATTATTTTCTACTAAGAGTGTTTATTATAATCCTAATGATATGCCCTTGTTTACTTTGATTGAGAATAACAATGAATCTATGGATGTGAATTTTGTTGGTAGGAATAATTTTGGTAACAACGCTTATAGAGGGAATTTTAATCCTAGGCCATATCCTAGTAATCCTTCTAATAATTATGGGAATTCCTACAATAACTCTTATGGAAATTATAAAAAGATGCCCTCTGAATTTGAGAATAGTGTTAAAGAATTTATGAATTCACAAAAGAATTTTAATGCTCTTCTTGTAGAGAAATTGCTTAAAGTTGATGATTTGGGTAGGAACGTTGATAGAATTTCTCTTGAGATTGATTCTTTAAAGCTTAGATCTATTCCTCCTAATCATGATATCAATGAGTCTCTCAAAGCCATGAGAATTTCCATTGATGAGTGCAAGGAAAGAACCGCTAGGATGCGTGCTTCCAAAGATGCCTTTATTAAAGCGTGTTCTTCCAATTCCTATGAGAATCAAGATGAAGATCTAAAAGTTATTGATGTGTCCCCTATTAAACCTTTGTTTTGCAATATGAATCTTGATGAAACTGAATATGATCCTCCTTTACCTAGAAGGCGTTCTAAAAATCCGGAGTATTTAGATCTTTATGATGAAATTGATGAAAGTGGGATTAAAAGAAATAAAATTATGAAAGTTGCTCTTTAATGGATTGTATTTCCTTGTTGCAATCTGTGCTAAATTCTCCACATGCTTATAGTCAAAATAAAGCCTTCACCGAACATATTGTTGATGCCTTGATGCAATCTTATGAAGAAAAACTTTAGTTGAAAGTTTCTATCCCTAGAAAACTCTATGATGAGTGGGAACCAACTATTAAAATTAAAATTAAAGATCATGAGTTTTATGCTTTGTGTGATTTGGGTGCTAGTGTCTCTACTATTCCCAAGACTTTGTGTGATTTACTAGATTTCCGCCATTTTTGATGATTGCTCTCTAAACTTGCATCTTGCGGATTCTACCATTAAGAAACCTATGGGAAGGATTAATGATGTTCTTATTGTTGCAAATAGGAATTATGTGCCTGTAGATTTCATTCACTACAAGAAATATGTCAACTTATGACCTTCTGTCAGTGACCCTTGAAGAATTGGTCATAAATTTATGACCATTTTAGACCAATTGGTCAAAAGCTGTTCAGGGGGCTCCAAACCCTAAACCATTGCGACCATTTTGGTCAGAAAGGTCGTAATTTCCTTACACGAAATGGTCACAAAGCAAACAGTGCTAGTCCGCTGCCTTATTTCTAGTTGTTAATGACCAATATAGATGGTCATAGCCTTGTAGATTGTGGTGGGTTGTGATGACTAGGCGCCATCTCATCCGTTTTGCCTATGTGTCATGTCCATGTGGCAGTTTTCGCCCTAGGTTGTGAAGCAACCTATATTTCTATCATTCCCAAAATTCCCAAAAAAATCTCATAAATTCTTTGGGGCATATCTTCATCAAATATGTAAAAATCCTTCCTTGCCTAGTTCAAAACTAATTCAACAATATTCATTTTCCTATTCTGTTCACAACAACACTTTATGAAGGAAGTGCTATTTATATTCTTGATTGCCCTCAGAATTTTTGGGCACTCTTTCCTATCCAAATCATTACTGCATGACAAAATTCAGCTCCATTTGCCTAGCAAATCTTCCTCGGCAAATTTCTAAATTTTTTGTCCACCTAGAAGCATTGTGAAGGAAGTACCTTTTTTATATCTCTAAATGACATGAAATTTATACAGTTTCTTCATATGCCTAAATTATCACCCTCCTCCAAATTGCAGCTCAGTCAAATCATCTATGTGAGCCCAGGTTCAATTTATATTTTATGGCCAAATTGGCACGTTGCAAAGCAAGTGTTATATAGACCCCTCCTATTACCCTCAAACTTTTCAGGCACTCTTCCATACCCAAATCATTGCCACATGATAATATTCAGCTCAATTTTCCTAGTAAATCTTTCTTAGGAAATTTCCAAAGTTTCTACCTCGAGAGAAGCTTTGTGAAGTAAGTACTAGCTAGGCTTACCCAAATGATCTGAAAATTTACCAGCGCATGACCATACCTATGTAACTTACCTACACCAATTTTTAGCTCATTTCATTCATCCAATCTCTCTCACTAGTTTTCCCAAGTTTTTGTCCATAGAAGAGCATTGTGAAGGAAGTACTACTTTGGCATGTCATAATGATATCAATTTTCTACAATGCTTTCCTATGCCCAAATAACCATCCTCCACCAAATTTCAGCTCAATCCATTCATTATTTTGAGCCCAGCTTCAACATTCATATTTTTGTCCAATGTGCTACTTTGCAAAGCAAGTACCACCTAGGATCCTCCTTTTGAGCTGAAAATTTGTGAATACATTCTCCTTAGTAGATGATCATCCTCGGCCAAAACTCACGCCCATTGGCCATGTGCATTTCCCGTACCGCTAATCAAACACTTGGCTGCTTATTCATGTTTGAGCATCGATCGGTCTCCTCGTGAGAATCTTATGTTGTGATTTTCTTCCTAGCACCTATCTGGGGAGTGCCCAACCCACTAGACATGCCTAGGCCGCCCAGAACACATGGCAACGCCACGGCCACGCAGTGACCACGCGACGGGCATGTGAGTTTACGCGCTCTAGAGTTGGGGGCCTCGGCCACCGCCCAAACCTCGACGTATCGCCACCAAACCATGTATTTATGATTAAATAGGTACTTATGTAACTAGAAATGATTTTTGGGGCAGCTGCAGTTCAAATTTGACCCGCTTCCTACTGAATCGGCGGGAATTTGTCTTTTTCACCAGAGGTGGATCAAAACTTTTGACACCCAACCATTTTGTCAATTGTGCATTAAATATGGCCTAGTATTTTATAAAATTGATTAGGTCCAATTTTGCAACAAATATATGGTAGGTCCTTCACAAAAAAACCCATTTTGGGCACTCGGAAAAATGGAAAATGAATTTTTCGTGCAAAGAAAATGAAAACTTCCTTAGGAAACATTGCTTGGAATTCCAAGACGCACCCTGGTGCACAATATGAGATCATTTGAACAAACTATGCCACGAATGTGGCCATAAGATTGATCATTTGGCTTGAAAGTCATTGATCTCCATACGTGATAGCTCGTTTCTGAGAACACTTTTTAAAAATAATTGTCGTATTACAAGTTTGTTATTTTTACTGGGAACTTTGCCACATATAATGACACAATGCGAAGGTTTCCCAATTTTTTTGATTTTTTTTGAATTTTTTATGCCCGTTTCAAAATGCGGACAAAATGGCGGGAATGGCCGCTCCTAGCTAGTGGTTGAATCTTGAATTTTTTTTGGTGTTTATCTGATTAAATAGATACTTATGTACCTAGAAATGATTTTTGGAAAAAATAAATAGCAAACTATGAGGCAGGTGCAGTTCAAATTTGACCCGCTTCCAGCTGAATCGGCGGAAATTTGTCTTTTTCACAAGAGGTGGATCAAAACTTTTTGCACCCAACCATTTGGTCAATTGTGCATTAAATATGGCCTAGTGTTTTATAAAAATGATTTGGTATAATTTTGCAACAATTATTTGGGAGGTCCTTCACAAAAAAACCTCCTTTCAGGCACTCGAAAAATGGGAAATGGTTTTTTCGTCGAACTTTATGAAGGAAGTGCTATTTATATTCTTGATTGCCCTCAGAATTTTTGGGCACTCTTTCCTATCCAAATCATTACTGCATGACAAAATTCAGCTCCATTTGCCTAGCAAATCTTCCTCGGCAAATTTCTAAATTTTTTGTCCACCTAGAAGCATTGTGAAGGAAGTACCTTTTTTATATCTCTAAATGACATGAAATTTATACAGTTTCTTCATATGCCTAAATTATCACCCTCCTCCAAATTGCAGCTCAGTCAAATCATCTATGTGAGCCCAGGTTCAATTTATATTTTATGGCCAAATTGGCACGTTGCAAAGCAAGTGTTATATAGACCCCTCCTATTACCCTCAAACTTTTCAGGCACTCTTCCATACCCAAATCATTGCCACATGATAATATTCAGCTCAATTTTCCTAGTAAATCTTTCTTAGGAAATTTCCAAAGTTTCTACCTCGAGAGAAGCTTTGTGAAGTAAGTACTAGCTAGGCTTACCCAAATGATCTGAAAATTTACCAGCGCATGACCATACCTATGTAACTTACCAACACCAATTTTTAGCTCATTTCATTCATCCAATCTCTCTCACTAGTTTTCCCAAGTTTTTGTCCATGGAAGAGCATTGTGAAGGAAGTACTACTTTGGCATGTCATAATGATATCAATTTTCTACAATGCTTTCCTATGCCCAAATAACCATCCTCCACCAAATTTCAGCTCAATCCATTCATTATTTTGAGCCCAGCTTCAACATTCATATTTTTGTCCAATGTGCTACTTTGCAAAGCAAGTACCACCTAGGATCCTCCTTTTGAGCTGAAAATTTGTGAATACATTCTCCTTAGTAGATGATCATCCTCGGCCAAAACTCACGCCCATTGGCCATGTGCATTTCCCGTACCGCTAATCAAACACTTGGCTGCTTATTCATGTTTGAGCATCGATCGGTCTCCTCGTGAGAATCTTATGTTGTGATTTTCTTCCTAGCACCTATCTGGGGACTGCCCAACCCACTAGACATGCCTAGGCCGCCCAGAACACATGGCAACGCCACGGCCACGCAGTGACCACGCGACGGGCATGCGAGTTTACGCGCTCTAGAGTTGGGGGCCTCGGCCACCGCCCAAACCTCGACGTATCGCCACCAAACCATGTATTTATGATTAAATAGGTACTTATGTAACTAGAAATGATTTTTGGGGCAGCTGCAGTTCAAATTTGACCCGCTTCCTACTGAATCGGCGGGAATTTGTCTTTTTCACCAGAGGTGGATCAAAACTTTTGACACCCAACCATTTTGTCAATTGTGCATTAAATATGGCCTAGTATTTTATAAAATTGATTAGGTCCAATTTTGAAACAAATATATGGTAGGTCCTTCACAAAAAAACTCATTTTGGGCACTCGGAAAAATGGAAAATGAATTTTTCGTGCAAAGAAAATGAAAACTTCCTTAGGCAACATTGCTTGGAATTCCAAGACGCACCCTTGCGCACAATATGAGATCATTTGAACAAACTATGCCACGAATGTGGCCATAAGATTGATCATTTGGCTTGAAAGTCATTGATCTCCATACGTGATAGCTCGTTTCTGAGAACACTTTTTTAAAATAATTGTCGTATTACAAGTTTGTTATTTTTACTGGGAACTTTGCCACATATAATGACACAATGCGAAGGTTTCCCAATTTTTTTGATTTTTTTTGAATTTTTTATGCCCGTTTCAAAATGCGGACAAAATGGCGGGAATGGCCGCTCCTAGCTAGTGGTTGAATCTTGAATTTTTTTTGGTGTTTATCTGATTAAATAGATACTTATGTACCTAGAAATGATTTTTGGAAAAAATAAATAGCAAACTATGAGGCAGGTGCAGTTCAAATTTGACCCGCTTCCAGCTGAATCGGCGGGAATTTGTCTTTTTCACAAGAGGTGGATCAAAACTTTTTGCACCCAACCATTTGGTCAATTGTGCATTAAATATGGCCTAGTGTTTTATAAAAATGATTTGGTATAATTTTGCAACAATTATTTGGGAGGTCCTTCACAAAAAAACCTCCTTTCAGGCACTCGAAAAATGGGAAATGGTTTTTTCGTCGAACTTTATGAAGGAAGTGCTATTTATATTCTTGATTGCCCTCAGAATTTTTGGGCACTCTTTCCTATCCAAATCATTACTGCATGACAAAATTCAGCTCCATTTGCCTAGCAAATCTTCCTCGGCAAATTTCTAAATTTTTTGTCCACCTAGAAGCATTGTGAAGGAAGTACCTTTTTTATATCTCTAAATGACATGAAATTTATACAGTTTCTTCATATGCCTAAATTATCACCCTCCTCCAAATTGCAGCTCAGTCAAATCATCTATGTGAGCCCAGGTTCAATTTATATTTTATGGCCAAATTGGCACGTTGCAAAGCAAGTGTTATATAGACCCCTCCTATTACCCTCAAACTTTTCAGGCACTCTTCCATACCCAAATCATTGCCACATGATAATATTCAGCTCAATTTTCCTAGTAAATCTTTCTTAGGAAATTTCCAAAGTTTCTACCTCGAGAGAAGCTTTGTGAAGTAAGTACTAGCTAGGCTTACCCAAATGATCTGAAAATTTACCAGCGCATGACCATACCTATTTAACTTACCTAAACCAATTTTTAGCTCATTTCATTCATCCAATCTCTCTCACTAGTTTTCCCAAGTTTTTGTCCATAGAAGAGCATTGTGAAGGAAGTACTACTTTGGCATGTCATAATGATATCAATTTTCTACAATGCTTTCCTATGCCCAAATAACCATCCTCCACCAAATTTCAACTCAATCCATTCATTATTTTGAGCCCAGCTTCAACATTCATATTTTTGTCCAATGTGCTACTTTGCAAAGCAAGTACCACCTAGGATCCTCCTTTTGAGCTGAAAATTTGTGAATACATTCTCCTTAGTAGATGATCATCCTCGGCCAAAACTCACGCCCATTGGCCATGTGCATTTCCCGTACCGCTAATCAAACACTTGGCTGCTTATTCATGTTTGAGCATCGATCGGTCTCCTCGTGAGAATCTTATGTTGTGATTTTCTTCCTAGCACCTATCTGGGGAGTGCCCAACCCACTAGACATGCCTAGGCCTCCCAGAACACATGGCAACGCCACGGCCACGCAGTGACCACGCGACGGGCATGCGAGTTTACGCGCTCTAGAGTTGGGGGCCTCGGCCACCGCCCAAACCTCGACGTATCGCCACCAAACCATGTATTTATGATTAAATAGGTACTTATGTAAGTAGAAATGATTTTTGGGGCAGCTGCAGTTCAAATTTGACCCGCTTCCTACTGAATCGGCGGGAATTTGTCTTTTTCACCAGAGGTGGATCAAAACTTTTGACACCCAACCATTTTGTCAATTGTGCATTAAATATGGCCTAGTATTTTATAAAATTGATTAGGTCCAATTTTGAAACAAATATATGGTAGGTCCTTCACAAAAAAACTCATTTTGGGCACTCGGAAAAATGGAAAATGAATTTTTCGTGCAAAGAAAATGAAAACTTCCTTAGGAAACATTGCTTGGAATTCCAAGACGCACCCTTGTGCACAATATGAGATCATTTGAACAAACTATGCCACGAATGTGGCCATAAGATTGATCATTTGGCTTGAAAGTCATTGATCTCCATACGTGATAGCTCGTTTCTGAGAACACTTTTTTAAAATAATTGTCGTATTACAAGTTTGTTATTTTTACTGGGAACTTTGCCACATATAATGACACAATGCGAAGGTTTCCCAATTTTTTTGATTTTTTTTGAATTTTTTATGCCCGTTTCAAAATGCGGACAAAATGGCGGGAATGGCCGCTCCTAGCTAGTGGTTGAATCTTGAATTTTTTTGGTGTTTATCTGATTAAATAGATACTTATGTACCTAGAAATGATTTTTGGAAAAAATAAATAGCAAACTATGAGGCAGGTGCAGTTCAAATTTGACCCGCTTCCAGCTGAATCGGCGGAAATTTGTCTTTTTCACAAGAGGTGGATCAAAACTTTTTGCACCCAACCATTTGGTCAATTGTGCATTAAATATGGCCTAGTGTTTTATAAAAATGATTTGGTATAATTTTGCAACAATTATTTGGGAGGTCCTTCACAAAAAAACCTCCTTTCAGGCACTCGAAAAATGGGAAATGGTTTTTTCGTCGAAAGAAAATGAAAACTTCCTTAGGCAACATTGTTTGCCATTCCAAGATGCACCCTTGTGCACAATATGAGATCATTTGAACAAACTATGCCAAGAATGTGGCCATAAGATTGATTATTTGGCTTGAAAGCCATGAATCTTCACGCATGATAGCTCATTTCTGAGAACACTTTTTTAAAATAATTGTTGTATTACAAGTTTATTATTTTTCCTGGGAACTTGGCCACATATAATGACACAATGCGAAGGTTTCCGAATTTTTTGAATTTTTTTGAATTTTTATGCCCGTTTCAAAATGCGGTCAAAACGACGGGAATGACCGTTCCTAGCTAGTGGTTGAATCTTGGAATTTTTTTGGTGTTTCTCTGATTAAATAGATACTTATGTACCTAGAAATGATTTTTCGAAAAAATAAAGAGCAAACTACGAGGTAGCTACAGTTCAAATTTGACCCGCTTCCAACTGAATCGGTGGGAATTTGTCTTTTTCACCAGAGGTGGATAAAAACTGTTTACACCCAACCATTTGGTCAATTGTGCATTAAATCTGGAGTAGTATTTTATAAAAATGATTTAGTCCAATTTTGCAACAATTATTTGGGAGGTCCTTCACAAAAAAACCTCCTTTTGGGCACTCGAAAAATGGAAAATGGTTCTTTCGTCCAAAGAAAAAGAAAACTTCCTGAGGCAACATTGTTTGCCATTCCAATATGCACCCTTGTGCATAATATGAGATCATTTGAAAAAACTATGCCATGAATGTGGCCATAAGATTGATCATTTGGCTTGAAAGCCATTGATCTCCACACGTGATAGCTCGTTCCTGATAACACTTTTTTAAAATAATTGTCGTATTACAAGTTTATTATTTTTCCTGGGAACTTGGCCACATATGATGACACAATGCGAAGGTTTCCCAATTTTTTGATTTTTTTAATTTTTATGCCCGTTTCAAAATGCGGTCAAAACGACGGGAATGACCGTTCCTAGCTAGTGGTTGAATCTTGGAATTTTTTTTGTTTCTCTGATTAAATAGATACTTATGTACCTAGAAATGATTTTTGGAAAAAATAAAGAGCAAACTACGAGGTTGCTACAGTTCAAATTTGACCCGCTTCCAACTAAATCGGCGGGAATTTGTCTTTTTCACCAGAGGTGGATAAAAACTTTTTACACCCAACCATTTGATCAATTGTGCATTAAATATGGACTAGTATTTTAGAAAAATGATTTGGGCCAATTTGCAACAATTATTTGGGAGGTCCTTCACAAAAAAACCTCCTTTGGGGCACTCGAAAAATGGAAAATGGTTCTTTCGTCCAAAGAAAAAGAAAACTTCCTTAGGCAACATTGTTTGCCATTCCAATATGCACCCTTGTGCACAATATGAGATCATTTGAACAAACTATGCCATGAATGTGGCCATAAGATTGATCATTTGGCTTGAAAGCCATTGATCTCGAGACGTGATAGTTCGTTTCTAATAACACTTTTTTAAAATAATTGCAGTATTACAAGTTTATTACTTTCCTGGGAACTTGGCCACATATCATGACACAATGCGAAGGTTTCCCAATTTTTTGATTTTTTTTTGAATTTTTTATGCCCGTTTCAAAATGCGGTCAAAACGGCGGGAATGACCGTTCCTAGCTAGTGGTTGAATCTTGGAAAACTTTTGATATTTCTGTGATTAAATAGATACTTATGTATCTAGAAATGATTTTTGGAAAAAATAAAGAGCAAACTATGAGGCAGCTGCAGTTCAAATTTTACCCGCTTCCTACTGAATCGGCCGAAATTTGTCTTTTTTCACGAGAGGTGGCTCAAAACTTTTGACACCCGACCATTTAGTAAATTGTGCATTAAATATGTCCTAGTATTTTATAAAATTGATTTGGTACAATTTTGTAGCAAATATATGGTAGGTCCTTCACAAATAAACTCATTTTGGGCACTCGGAAAATGGAAAATGTTTTTTTTTGCCAAAAAACTCATTTCTCACGACACATTTTTAAAGATATTTATCTTATTTCATGTTTGTTATTTTTCCTAAAAACTTATTCACATTTGGTGACACAATGAGAAGGTTTTCCATTTCCTTTTTGAATTTTTCAGGTCATAAAATAGTTGATATGATTTTAACACGCTATTTTTAGTCAACCACGACCAATTTAAATGGTCATAATGTGGTACTACTTTCTGATTGGTCCGTGGACATCTCACGCGGATCGTGCATCAAACACCGTTGGATACTCGGGGATCCAACTGTAGTCCTCAGCCCTTCCACACTAACCCTGAAACCCTAGCTCTGTGGTCATTTTCCATC
>NC_041388.1:711946261-711975105 GCF_002162155.2 Triticum dicoccoides | reverse complement strand
TCCCCAACCCACCCTTCCCCCAGATCTTATCGAGGCCGCCCCTCATTCCGTGATTCCCACTGCCGCCGATCTAGCAGCCACCTTGCTCCACCGGCGACCTGATTGCCCGTCTCCGGTCTCCCATACCTCCCGCGACACCCCCATCCTCTCGCGAACCCCATCTCTCTCTCCCCATGACTCCTCGCCGCCGCCACCTACGGCGGCCGATCCCGGCGACTTCCGGCGGCAATCTGCGGCTCCTAGCACACCACCGCGACCCCGTCCCTTCCGCTCCATCCTCCCCTCAGACCAGATTAGCCGCCCCCTTCGACCAGATCGTCCGCCCCCTTCTCCCCCAGCCCCGGCTATGCAGCAGATCGAGCGCGGCAGTAGTGGCAGCAGAGCACCAAGGTACGTGCCTGGGCGCCTCCCTCTCCCGTCGCTCCTCTTCCATTTGGGGACCTCGCCGGTCGTCCTCTGGTCGACGCGTGCACAGTGTTAAAATTGCAAATTGAAGTTGATTAATAGGGTTCAAAGATACAAGTTCGAGTATCCAGTCTGAGGGGTTCTTGCATGTGTGCAGGTGATATTGGAGGTGGTGGCGACGTTCCTGCTTGTGTTCGTGATGTGCGGGGCGGCGTCCATCTACGGCGCCGATGTGACGCGCGTATCCCAGCTCGGCCACTCCTTCGTCGGCGGCCTCATTGTCATCACAGTGATCTACGCCACCGGCCACATCTCCGGCGCGCACATGAACACCGCTGTCACGCCCTCCGTCTCCTTCCGGCATTTCCCCTGGATTCAGGTACGCATATACATGCATCCATCATGCTTCCTGCCTTCAACTTTTGTCTCACGTATAGATGCGTAGCGAATGACATGTCATTGTTCAGTAGAACACTAGAACTTGCTTATCAACATGAACGTGCAAATAAGAAATTCTCACCGCTTAATAATTAACCAAAGCTTAATTGATTTGCCAAGCAATATCATGTGCTTATTAGTTGCAAGCTGTATTGGTTTGCTCTGCTGCAATGTTAATTCTTTGTTTCCCCTTTGTGTTAACCACCTTGTGCTGTTGTACAGAAAATTTATTGAGAAATTGTCAGTTAACACTAGGATCAGTAACCACCTTGTGCATTCTAGGATCAGTATTCAGTTATTTTGTACTGCTTTCTTCAAGGTTCAGGGTCTAGGCATATGGCTCACTATCCGTTCCAGTTCCTGTTATGTTACAGCTGCTTATCTTACTAATATATGTACTATTTGTCTTATGTTCTTGTTTGTATTCAGTCAGTGCCTCCAGTGTGGTCGACGGCGAGTGCATCGGGGATTCGGGGTCGTCTTCAAGAAGGACAAGACCAGGGCCTCCAATGGATCAGTCAGTGCTCCACTGCTCTGCCTGCCGTCACATGCAATGGCTACTTGTCGCCTCCTTCTTAATTAGTACACATGGAGCTTAAACCAATTGTATCTGGAATTCAGTTGTAAGAAACTGTCTAATCTGAAACAAGGCATGGCTGGGAATTCGTTTGGGCTAGAGTACACTGCAATATGTTTCTTGTATGCTTTAGCCACTGTTAGGTTACAGTACTACTACTAGTCTATATATGCAACTTGTCTACAGTAAAATTATTTGACTTGTTAAAACTGCCACACATAGTACTGCTACTAGTCTATATATGCAACCAGTACATATGTTTCTCAATATAAAGACGTTTTGGTAGTTTAAATAATGGATGGAGTTATAGTTACAGTAGGTTTGAATCCCAATTTTTCTGTGGTAGCACAACAACTGTTGTGTCGCTCCTTATGTTAGCCGTGTTATTCTTCTGACCTGGCCATACAGACACCTATGGTGCATAGTTAGCTGGCTATAGCTTCATCCTGCTGGCCTTTTTTTGACATTGTGCCGTTGGTTCTCATTTCAGCTCATTTTATTGGTATATACCTGCAGAATTGTGCTCTATTGGTTCTCATTTTACCTCGTTTTATTGGTATATATTCCTGCAGGCGGAGCAGCGGGTGGGGGAGCAAAATTAGGCGATGGCCAGCAAGTCAAGGCCGGCACAACGGCCGGCATGCACCACAAGGAGGATGATGGCCTCTTCACCTACTCCGGCCCCGTCCTCCCCGACTCCTGGCCGTGCCCCTGTGCATGATAGCGCCCTCACTCTTCTACTTCTACTACCTATTGTTGCTGTTGTGCTTCTATTTACGATGGTAGTATGCTGCTGATGATGTTGTTGATGCCATGATTTTTGTCTTGTCATGCACTGAAATTAATTGGTAGCATTAGATGCAAATTTCCCATCATCCTTTAGCTGCACTAGTCTTGTGTATTTGGCAGGCAGATGCATATCTATAGCTCTTCCTTTTTTTGATAATTCACTCATCTGTAGCAATCACATATCTGTCCTCGTAACATCTGCTTGATCAATGCTGTTTTGTTCTCATATAGAATGTCCATTTGTTGATGTCTATCTGCTTGCTGGGTGTGCATCCAAGTGTGGGATGTTGTTGGTGATCCTCCGTAGATTTACAGTGTTAGTTTTTCCTTCTGTTCTAGTAGACCCGATTGAGCTGGATTGTTCAGCTAGGGTGGGTGCGCACATCAAGTGCCAACTGTCGGTCATCCACGGTGGGTTTGTTTTCTTCACTTCTGCAACAATACACCAAGTGAATCATGCGTCCACTTGGAAGTAGACCCATTACATCATGAGTGGTGGATCATTGGTCGTTTAAAATGGTTTCTTAAGAGTGTTGACTTATTATTCAGTGAATTTTCTCTGATGTGTCTAAAATGTTGTCTTTGTGCCTACTTCATTGTTGTCATTCCTATAGTGTGCTTTTTCAGTTTCATTTTACAGTAATATCGCCCAGTTTTACAGTGTAATTTACTACATAGTCACTGTAAAACTTGTAGGTATTACAGCGGAATACCTAAGATTTTTTTAGGGAGTTACACTGTAAATAACCCATTTTATACATTGTATAAGCTACAGGTATTTACAGTGGAATTCCTCTATTTTTTCACCGTATATCCTCAATTTCTATTACAATGTAAAGTCCCACATTTATCATACTCCATGCTTTATCTCTAATTTCCTGGTCTTCTGACATTGTAAATTGCAGCTACATTAACGCCATTATTTTCTTGTGTATTTCCAATGCTTTTTAACTCTGTATTTCCTGTTGGTTTATTGTTTTTACCCTGATCTAAATATATTTCAGTGTTGCTTTCAGTCTGTTAGAACCTGATGATTCCAGTTTTTTTACTAGATTCTTTGATGTTTTCTGCAGACAAATTCATCTAAAAGGTGTCTGTACATCAGAAGGGTGAGCACAAGGAGTTGGAGAGTGTTGGGTTATCTGGGAATTTAATGTATCTTCTATCTATTTGTGAATAAAATAGTAATTATGTATGCGATTTAATGTATTTTCTCTCTGAATTTCATGTATGTTTCAGAACTACAATTTCTGTTTCATATGAAATAGTAATTATGTATGTGATTTGAAAATGTGTGCAATGGAAACATGACTCATGCAACCCACTTATCAAAATAATTTGAGCACATTTGAAATTTTTTACGCGTGGGACCAGTGTATGATATTATGATATTTGGGAAAAATGTAAAACAGTGGAAAATAAAATGGAAAAAAATAAAAGATCATACGCTGTAAAAGGCCGCATCTAGAAATAAAAAGGCTGAATTGCTGGGCCAGGCCCATGTAGCTAGCAAAAATTAATAGGAAAAATATACATTAAAAAGGCCGAATTGTTGGGCTAGGCCCATGTAGAAAATCGAATTGGACCGGGCTGAATCTTGTGCCACGTCAGATTGCCACGCTGGATGCCTACGTGGCCTGGGGAGGTTGCTAGTGACCAAAACGCCACAGTAGACGTATTTTGGTCATAAACGTCTTCGACCATTCCAGAAGAAAGGTCGCTATAGTCAGTTTATGACGGCCAGCTTTTGACCTTATGTTTTTGGTCACAAAAAGGTCACAAATGGAAATTTGTGACCATTCAGTGACCAATAGTGGTGGTCACAAGTTCACATATTTCTTGTAGTGATTGTTCTTGATATAGATTGCAATCCTTCTTGCCCTATTATTCTTGGTAGACCTTTCCTTAGAACGGTTGGTGCGATTATTGATATGAAGGAAGTGAATATTAGATTTCAATTTCCATTAAAAAAGGGCATGGAACACTTTCCAAGAAAGAAAATAAAATTGACATATGAAACTATCATGAGAGCCACTTATGGATTGCCTACCAAAGATGGCAATACCTATATCTATCCTCGCTTTTATGCCTAGCTAGGGGCGTTAAATGATAGCGCTTGTTGGGAGGAAACCCAATTTTATTTTTATTCCTTGATTTTTGCTCCTGTTTAGTAATAAATAAATTATTTAGCCTTGGTTTTGGTTGTGTTTTTTGTGTTTAATTAGTGTTTGTTCCAAGTAGAACTGTTGGGAAGGCTTGGAGAAAGTCTTGTTGAACTTGCTGTAAAAAACAGAAACTTTAGCGCTCACGAGAACTGCTGTCATTTTTATTTGACGAGTTATATTTTGTTAATTCTTTTTGCAGATGATTAATAGATAAATTCCTCACTTCCAACAATTTATTTTAGAATTTTTGGGGTTCCAGATCTTGCGCTAGCTACAGATTACTACAGACTGTTCTGTTTTTCGCAGATTCTGTTTTTCGTGTGTTGTTTGCTTATTTTGATGAATCTATGGCTAGTAAAATAGTTTATAATCCACAGAGAAGTTGGAATACAGTACGTTTAACACAAATATAAATAAATAATGAGTTCATTACAGTACCTTGAAGTGGTATTTTGTTTTCTTTCGCTAACGGAGCTCATGAGTTTTCTACTTTAAGTTTTGTGTTGTGAAGTTTTCAAGTTTTGGGTGAATTCTTTTGATGGATTATGGAACAAGGAGTGGAAAGAGCCTAAGCTCGGGGATGCCCATGGCACCCCCAAGATAATCCAAGGACACCAAAAAGTCAAAGCTTGGGGATGCCCCGGAAGGCATCCCCTCTTTCGTCCACTTCCATCGGTAATTTACTTGGAGCTATATTTTTATTCACCAACATGATATGTGTTTTGCTTGGAGCGTCTTGTTTTATTTTTGTCTTTGTGTCTTAGTATGCCACAATCATCCTTGCTTTACACACCTTTTGAGAGAGCCATACATGAATTAAAATTTGAAAGAATATTCTATGTGCTTCACTTATATCTTTTGAACTTTGTAGTTTTGCTCTATGTGCTTCACTTATATCTTTTGAGCATTATAATTTTGCTCTATGTGCTTCACTTATATCTTTTGAGCATTATAATTTTGCTCTATGTGCTTCACTTAGATCTTTTAGAGCACGGTGATGGATTTGTTTTAAAGAAACTATTGATCTCTCATGCTTCACTTAAATTATTTTGAGAGTCTCTTAATAGCATGGTAAATTGCTTAATAATAACATGATTGGTATTCAAGATTTGTGAAACTTTCTTTTGAGTGCATTGAATACTAAGAAAAGTTGGAAGCATGATTATTGTTTTGAGATATGGAGATAGTAATATCAAAGTCATGCTAGTTGAGTAGTTGTGAATTTAAAGAATAATTGTGTTAAAGTTTGTGATTCCCGTAGCATGCACGTATGGTGAACCGTTATGTGATGAAGTCGGAGCATGATTTATTTATTGATTGTCTTCCTTATGTGTGGCGGTCGGGGACAAGCGATGGTCTTTTCCTACCAATCTATCCCCCCTAGGAGCATGCGTGTAATACTTTGCTTTGATAACTTCTAGATGTTTGCAATAAGTATATGAGTTCTTTATGACTAATGTTGAGTCCATGGATTATACGCACTCTCACCCTTCCACCTTTGCTAGCCTCTCTAATACCGCGCACTCTTCGCCGGTATCATACAGCTACCATATACCTTCCTCAAAACAGCCACCATACCTACCTATTATGGCATTTCCATAGCCATTCCGAGATATATTGCCATGCAACTTTCCACTGTCCCGTTTGTCATGACACATTCATCATTGTCATATTGCATATCCCAGTACATCGCCGGAGGCATTCATATAGAGTCATATTTTGTTTAAAGTATTGAGTTGTAATTGTTGAGTTGTAAGAAAAATAAAAGTGTGATGATCATCATTATTAGAGCATTGTCCCAGTGAGGAAAGAATGATGGAGACTATGATTCCCCCACAAGTCGGGATGAGACTCCGGACGAAAAATAAATAAAAAAGGCAGAAGAAACCCAAATAAAAAGAGGCCATAAAAAAGAAGAGAAAAGGCCAAAATAAAAAAATGAGAGAAAAAGAGAGAAGGGACAATGTTACTATCCTCTCATGTTATCACTTTCATATACTAGTGGGAATCTTTTATTATAGAACTTGGCTTGTATATTCCAATGATGGGCTTCCTCAAATTGCCCTAGGTCTTCATGAGAAATCAAGTTGGATGTACACCCACCTAGTTTCTTTTTGAGCTTTCATATACTTATATCTCTAGTGCATCCATTGCATGGCAATCCCTACTCACTCACATTGATATCTATTGATGGGCATCTCCATAGCCCGTTGATACGCCTAGTTGATGTGAGACTATCTTCTCCTTTTTATCTTCTCCACAACCGCCACTCTATTCCACCTATAGTGCTATATCCATGGCTCACGCTCATGTATTGCGTGAAGATTGAAAAAGTTTTGAAAAAGTTAGAGTTTGAAACAATTGCTTGGCTTGTCATCGGGGTTGTGCATGATTTAAATATTTTGTGTGGTGAAGATAGAGCATAGCCAGACTATATGATTTTGTAGGGATAACTTTCTTTGGCCATGTTATTTTGAGAAGACATAATTGCTTTGTTAGTATGCTTGAAGTATTATTATTTTTATGTCAATATAAACTTTTGTCTTGAATCTTTCGAATCTGAATATTCATATCACAATTAAGAAGATTTGCATTGAAATTATGCCAAGTAGCACTCCGCATCAAAAATTCTCTTTTTATCATTTTCCTACTCGAGGACGAGCAGGAATTAAGCTTGGGGATGCCTGATACGTCTCCAACGTATCTATAATTTTTGTTTGCTCCATGCTATAATATCTAATGTTTTGGACTATATTGGGCTTTATTTTCCACTTTTATATTATTTTTGGGACTAACCTATTAACCGGAGGCCCAGCCCAGAATTGATATTTTTTTGCCTATTTCAGTGTTTCGGAGAAACAGAATATCAAACGGAATAAAACCTTCGGGAACGTGATTTTCTCACCGAACGTGATCCAGGAGACTTGGACCCTACTCCAAGGAGTCAAAGAGGAGGTCACGAGGGTGGGGGACGCCCCCCTAGGGCGCGCCCCCTGCCTCGTGGGCCCATCGGTGCTCCACCGACGTACTTCTTCCTCCTATATATATACGTACCCCCAAACGATCAGAACAGGAGCCAAAAACCTAATTCCACCGCCGCAACTTTCTGTATCCACGAGATCCCATCTTGGGGCCTGTTCCGGAGGTCCGCCGGAGAGGGTCGTCATCACGGAGGGCTTCTACATCATCATAGCCTCTCCGATGAAGTGTGAGTAGTTTACCTCAGACCTTCGGGTCCATAGTTAGTAGCTAGATGGCTTCTTCTCTCTTTTTGGATCTCAATACAAAGTTCTCCCCCTCTCTTGTGGAGATCTATTCGATGTAATCTTCTTTTTGCGGTGTGTTTGTTGAGACCGATGAATTGTGGGTTTATGATCAAGTCTATCTATGAATAATATTTGAATCTTCTCTGAATTCTTTTATGTATGATTGGTTATCTTTGCAAGTCTCTTCGAATTATCCATTTGGTTTGGCCAACTAGATTGGTAGTTCTTGCCATGGGAGAAGTTCTTAGCTTTGGGTTCGATCTTGCGGTGTCCTTTCCCAGTGACAGAAGGGGCAGCAAGGCACGTATTGCATCGTTGCCATCGAGGATAACAAGATGGGGTTTATTTCATATTGCATGAATTTATCTCTCTACATCATGTCATCTTGCTTAAAGTGTTACTCTGTTTTTAACTTAATACTCTAGATGCATGTTGGATAGCGGACGATGAGTGGAGTAATAGTAGTAGATGCAGAATCGTTTTGGTCTACTTGTCACGGACGTGATGCCTATATACATGATCATGCCTAGATATTATCATAACTATGCTCAATTCTGTCAATTGCTCAACAGTAATTTGTTCACCCATCGTAGAATACTTATGCTCTTGAGAGAAGCCACTAGTGAAACCTATGGCCCCCGGGTCTATTCTCATCATATCAATCTCCATCACTTTAATCTTGCTTTGCTTTTAACCTTTCACTTTGCATCTTTATACCAAAAATACCAAAAATACTATATCTATCAGATCTCACTCTCGTAAGTGACCGTGAAGGGATTGATAACCCCTAATCGCGTTGGTTGCGAGTAGCTATTGTTTTGTGCAGGTACGAGGGACTTGAGCATGGCCTCCTACTGGATTGATACCTTGGTTCTCAAAAACTGAGGGAAATACTTACGCTACTCTGCTGCATCATCCCTTCCTCTTCGGGGAAAACCAACGCAAGCTCAAGACGTAGTAGACACATCCTACGATATACTCCCTCTCCCAGTTTATTTGTTTTGAATCTTTTCCTTTATAAGTTTCAAATTCAAATTTAGAGATCCCCATCACATGTTGAGATTACAATGTCCATTAAATCGTTGCATGCATGTATAGTAAAGAAACAAATCTTGAGTTTGGCATGAGTTCTTGCTGCGGGAGCACCACAAGCCCTGGCGCAGGAGTTACATTTCCCTCTCAGGGCCGTCGGGACTGAGCTTCAGCGCCTTACTACACCTACCTTTGAGTCAATAACATGTGGACCCGATAGGTGATTGGTCCACATGTAATGCTCCCGTAGGCAGAGGGGCAGTGGGGCCAAGAGGGGTGAGCCGCAGGTCGGGGGACGTGTGGTTTCATGGGTTCGAGCGGCATCGTGGGAATTGTGGGTGGTTGTGGTAGAAACTTGATGCTCGCCGCATTTTAGGTGGCCCACATGTCATGCACACAAAGGCAGAGGGGTGGTGCAGCCGAGAGGGGTGAGGCGCACGTCGGGGGGCGTGGTGCCGTGGGTTGGAGAGGCACCGTGGGAATCGCGATATGAAACGTGATGGTTGCCGTAGTTGAACTTCCATGGACAAGCTGTCATGTCTACGGACACATGCACTGCATACCGATCACTGGAAGGAGTAGCAGAGAAAGCTATATATGCGGATAAATAGTTCCTTATAGTCAAGCGGACCCACTCTACTACTTTGTTCCAATGACATGCACACCATCGAAATAGTCCATCTATATCAATATACACCGAGAGGGAATAATTTTTTTTACAAGAGAGGAAATAGTTCATCCATCCATAATGCCCTCCTGCTGGTGCAGCCTTTTCTTCTTCTTCTTCTTCTTCTTCTTCTTCTTCTTCTTCTTCTTCTTCTTCTTCTTCTTCTTCTTCTTCTTCTTCTTCTTCTTCTTCTTCTTCTTCTTCTTCTTCTCATTCTCTGTGGGAGACGGCTTCGCAACAAGCTCTTTGGACCTTGCAGCTATCTAAAAACTCACACGGGCATCGAGGGCAGCATATTTTATCCGCTCGTACGTCAAGGGATAATTCTCCCAACCAGACGACCTTAATGCCACCGTCTCGTCACCCTTCTGAAGATTTGTACCGAGCACAAAATTTGCTACGTCGAATAGGGATGGTGTCTGTTTATCACAAACTTCTACAATAATTTTGATTCTGGTTTGTAGGTCAGTGATGCTATTCAAATCAAGCTTGTACGGCTCCAGCTTCTGTTTGTCCCCTTCGATGGCTGCCCCACAGAAGTATACGTCCTCCCGAGACAAGAAATCGTGAAGATCACCTGGTATGGAGGGCGAGTGTATGATGTGGCACACCAAAATATCATCTTCGAAGCACAGCTGAAGGACGGCGGTGCGTTGGGTCTTCCCAGGGGCACGCTCCGTGTACTCTGTGTCGAGACCGATGACCCCCGTCTCTACCTTTTCGAGGGAGTTGGATACATTGTTGATCCACTGCCGAACAACCCTTGGGTGGACGATGACGGTGGCAACTATGCGCATCGAGCCTTCAACGAGGACATGTTGGACGCTAAAACCTGCATCTCGATATCTATCGCCATTTGGAACCGCTGGAACGGGGGGCTATGGTTTGGAGAATTAGGATTAGATGGCTAGTCTAACTAAAGTAGTAGATGATTATTTAAAGAGGTTAAAACAATGTGAATGCAGTGGGGTTTGGATGTAAATGAAGAGGAAGGGGAGGTGAAGAAGCCGAGGAGAATCGGTTCCCGATGGAGAAGTAAATGGGAGAAGTGGCGTTCAGGCAGTTGATTAGACGGCTAGGTAGACTAAACGAAAAGGCTATGCGGGTAGACTGATGAGTCATACCTGTTCGTGTACGTGCCCATCCTTCCTGATAGGTGGGACCTATGCAAATAGATAAAAAATGTGTCGTAGGTTTTTTTTGAGCGCGTGAGTGGGAGACACAACATTCTCTGGTTAAGGAATACTCCCTCCATTTAGGTGAGTATAAGTCACCTTATGAAAATCAGGTTTTCCCAAAACCTTTAGGCGTGGAGCATTAACTTCCTGCTCGATCCCCTCCCAGCCTCGTTAGCCAGCATTCTCTTCCTCTGCTGCCGCGTTCTACCTTTCCATTTTTCCTCTTCTCAAGTGTGGAACGATCTGCATGCCGTCCTTGATGCACCAGAACGACCACTGCATGCATCGTGGCAGAGCGTTGATTGGGCATGCACGAGAATTTGGTTCTGCTCGCAATATGGATGATACCTGAACGATGAAGTGAACAGGCATGCTAGCACGGGAGACCTATTTACGCTATACAATACTGGAGTACTCATGTACCTACTGCTAGTAGTAGTAGTACAACTGTGGTACACTTGATGGTCAAAATACTATTCATTCGGTCCTGACAGTGAAGTGAGAACACCCTGCGCCTGACACTAGTCCAGGCGGCGTGTTCGGGTTACCAAAGTCAGCCTCACCCTGTGCACAGTGCAGTCTGTCACCGCCGCTGTACAACACATTGGCGCCTCGCCTCGTCTCCCTCTCCGCTCCCATAGCACTACTCCATCTCCATCTCCTTCTCCGTCTCCATCTCACTGTGCCCCCGTGTACCGTCGCCTCACTCGCCTCCCCCAATACCACTATTCCCTCGCTAGCCGCTCCAGCACCGACATCCTTCTCCCCCGTAAATAAAGCCCCCTTCCAAACTCCACCATGGTCGAACGCAAACCGCGCAGCATCCATATGAGCCGCGATTGGAGCAATCTCCCCAGTGACATCCTCGACCTCTGTTGTTCGTGTATGGATATGTTGAGCGCCTTGCGGCTGGCTGCATGCTCGAGGGACATGCACACGGCCATCGTCGAAGCGAGGCCAAAGCTTTTCAAGACACCCTGCTTGCTGCTATCTGGTCTTGCGAGATTGGCTCACCATGATACGGAGGCGTGCATGATGCCCCTCGACTTCAATCCGATCTCCATTAGCCGAAACTTCTTTGCAGGTATGTAGTGGGTCGTCGTACATCATTTCCCTCGACATCGATCCGATCACCATCGCCCAAAACTTCTTGGCAGGTATGTACTGGGTCGGCATGAACTCCCACTGGATGGCTGCCTTCAGCGAAGACGGTAAAAAGTTGGTCCTCGTGAACTTCCAGACCTCCCATGAGATTATCCTTCCTCCGTTGGATTATATAGAGTATTACCATTGTGGTCCAAGTCATCTAGATTACTACGTCAGTTGGACGGACCTTGTTTTGCAGAAGATTGTAATCTGCCAAGTGCCCACACGACATGCGAATTACGCAGACTTCAAGCTAATTGCCTTGTTCGACCGCGGACTCACCTATCTTTACGCCGGTTCCTTCTTTAGCTGGAGACAACTCGGCTCGCAGTGGATCATCGTCAAAGCTGATACACACTTCGGTGATGCTATTGAACACAATGGCATCATCTACACGATTGACAAAGCAGATGGCACCACGTATTGCTGGGATGACGCGTGTAAGTTGTTTCCTCTCATGTTAATGATGACGCCATGACACTGTTTGAACTTTTTGTGATGATTGGCATATCTCTGTTTGAGCAGAATTTGAGTAGAACTATGGCAATGTATTAGAGACGCCATAAATCAGCTATATTTGGAATGAGTTAATTCATGCGATTGTGACCATGTCATTACAGCCAATTTGTACCCTGTCAAACGGTTAGGAATATATGGATATTATCCTTATTTTACAGTAATCTATATACTACTACTAAATATGAGTGTGTATCAATGGCCATGTTAGTTTCCTCATTTTCATGATGTAGAAACATGCACCACACTGTTGGTTTCATCTAACCATACATTAGGGAAGTAAATGTGCATATGGAGAACACTATATTTGGAAGTAGTGAAATCCTGCAATGCTTACCATGTGTACATACCTATATTCGCCCTTCAGCAATCAATGTATAGAATAATATCCTCACAAAAATTTTGCCCACAGAACACGAGTATATAACAATGCATGGTCTGTTAGTTACCTTGAAGAATTTGTTTGTGAGAACATAACATGATTACATAACATGCATGGCATGGTAGTTTCCTGTGAAGAATCGATTGCGAGATAACATGAGTATAACCATGCATGGCACTTCTATATTTTCGAACCCAGTATACATTTCCCTGTATTTTCCTCGCAGTTCCAAAAGGGACATATCAATGTTGTTTCTTGCATTATCCTACTCATACTCTAAACAATGCTGATCTTACATTAACAATGCCTGTCCTTTTTGATATGATGCAGTGTCCCTATAGTTACTGCCCTTTGTAATCACACCACCTTTGCCAAAAACAGGGAAGCACAACTGGTTCCTCGCTCGATCAGACGACGGCAAAAGACTGATGATCATTTGGACACATGAGTTATATTGCAAAAACCCCACTGTACACAAGCAACGTGTAATACGTGAGTATCCGGACAGTGGCTGTTATGTCTATGAGCAGGATACCAGCTTGTTGGGGCCTTTAGGATTTTTTTAGTTCGAGGCGGGTAAACAGCCTTGGTTCACACTCTCTATTTCTCGGACTCAATTATCCGATTAACCAGGAGATCACCATTGGCAAGGACCTTGATGGCAGAGAGGCTCTGTTTGCTATGGAAAACTGTGTCTACACGGCGAGCCCTAGGAGTTCGGGAGCAAACTCCCCTGATTGTCAATGATACAGCCTGCAGCCAAAAGAAGGTGAGAATGAAAAAGGCATTCGGATTAACTTTGATCCTTGGATGTCTCAATTACGATAGGCAGTGATGTGGTCCGAGCCTTCAGGTTGATAGGTAATTGGGCTGTTGCATCGAAAGGGTGGAGTACTGGTTTCTCCGGATCACTGGTCGCTGAAGCGGGGCTGCAAATTATGATGGTGTTGGATCATCCCTTCGAATGACTTTGTTATCTTTGCTGTTGGTTCTGGATGGGTAGTTCTTTCTTTTTTTATGCATATTCCTTGTCATTTGATCATCCTCGTCTATGTCACTCTTACTATGTAATAGTTGCTTCTGTTTGGAATGTCATTCTCGTCTGGATCATGAGAGTCTGAGCGCTGCAGATGGGTGCGTTTTGGTGGTGTAGCAAGACTTCTTATGAACTATCATGTCTTGATGTTTATGTCAGTAGTAGTCACTAGCCAGTGTTTGAATGTTGTATATGTCGTTGTTTTGAACTGTTTATTGTCTCGAACTACTGGTGGGCTAAATGAGGGCATCACCATTCTCTAGTGTTCAGAGTATATCTCCTTTTTTCAAGTTATATAATTTGAGGTCAGTGTCTTTTCGATGATGTACACATGTTTGGGCCAGTGAGGTGTCGTTGAATATGGGCCGAGTAGTAACGCAATGCCAAACAGGTCAATTATGACTCTCAGGCCGGGCTCTCAAAAGATCCTGGAAAAAAAGGTTGGGCTCTCCAAAAAAGAATGAATAAGGACTCTTAGGCCGACATGTGGGCGCCACCGGTGTTTTCCTGCACTTGCGCGCCGAGAGCATATTGGTGCATGCTCGAAATTCATGCTACCTTTTCATCCGTAGTCTCCCACCCCTCCCCCACCTCTGGAATATCGATTCCTACTCCAGTTCCCCCAGATCCCCCTCCTGTACTCAAGCGCACTATCATGTCACCGGTCAACGCGGATCTCCGAGCCGGAGATCCTGAGGTCCGTCCGGCCTTCGGTCGCTACGTGCTGTCCCTCAACAGTGGCATGGCGGCGCTTGACGACCAGTTTGCTGGCAAAGTGCTGATGGTAACCATCAACGACGACCGGCCTCCTGTCTCGCCGGATGACCTTGTCAAAGGTCTTGGCATTGCGCACGGCATCCAAATAAGTGACTTGGTCGTCGAAGTCTGTCCGCCATCGGCTGATTTCTTCGTCAGGTTCCGGACAACTTTCGACTGCAGTCGTGTGTTCGAATCTTCCCGGCGTTTGTTCTGCGATGGCACGTAGGTGAGCTTTGATCGGTGGCACCCAGGATGGGGCTTGGTGCCCTCTGAGCTTGAGTTTTTAACAAATCTTACCTTCCACGGCATGCCTCGATGTGCTTGGAACAACGAGTCCATGAACGAGCTTATCAACGACCTTGGAGGTGAGCTCGTAAGTATGTTTGTTCCTCCAGACAGCTGGGCTCTGACGGTTATGGCATGGATGAAGAAGCCGTCCACCATACCGAAGGTGATTGGTGTTGAGATACCGGTGCAGGAACCGGGGTTGTACTATTCATCACCACCAAGGCCGCTGCGGACCACGTTAAGGATGTACCTGTATCGAGTGTTCGTGCATGTCGAAGAAGTGGTCAATCCATCAATCGAAGTCCTGCCGCCGCCGCTGGTGCCAGGGTCCGTTGACGACGTCCATTACAGGAGTCAACGTCAGACTTTCCCCATGTTGCTCGGAACGATGGATGGCACAGGGCCTACTCCATCGCGCGGCGGAGGCCACTGCTTCTTTAGGAGAAGAGGCAGGGTTCGCTGCCTAGATGTGCTCTAATTTGAGGTAACAACTGAATCTTGTCAGATACTAGTTAAATCCGAGCTATGGGTGTGAAGCACTGATATGCCAGTACATTTGATTGTGACCTGTTCTAATTTTGTACCTGTACTTTTTCTAGAAAGGGTTGTACGTCAACTTAATGTGCTAGGAGAACTTATTGTGTTGTCTGTCTGTTTTCTTTGCACAACATTCAAGATATTTCCCCGTCATTGATAAAGACGATTGTCGGTGTCAAAACCAGTAGATCTCGGGTAGGGGGTACCAAGCTGTGTATCATGGATCGATGGGTAACAAGAGACAGGGGACATGATGCTTACCCAGGTTCGGGCCCTCTTAATGGAGGTAAAACCCTACGTCCTGCTCTTGTTTATATTGATGAGTATAGGGGTTACAAGAGTTGATCTACCACTAGATCGTAAAGGCTAAACCCAAGAAGCCAGCCTATGGTATGATTGTATGTATATATTCTCTATTGACTAGCCTGGCCTCGGTTTATATAATGCACCAATGGCCTGGGATAACAAGAGTCCTAGCCGAATACGCCGGTGGGGAGGAGTCCTTGTCTTGATCACCAAGTCTTGTGGAATCTTCCATGTATGCGTCAGCTGTCCGAACTGGCCCATGAGTATACGGCCATGGGGGTCCTCGGCCCAATCTAACAGATTGGGAGATGACGTGTTGAGTACCCCCTAGTCCAGGACACCGTCAGTAGCCCCCTGAACCGGTCTTCAAGTTAGAGACGCTCCTCGATTCTTCCGAACTATTCTTCATCTTCGGTTGTCGGTCTTCAAAACTGGTTCAACAAATCTTCTCATCTTCGATCTTGAGGATCGCCGAAATGCATTCGACGGGTTTATACGTCGGGTATCCAAGGAGCCCCTTTAAGTTTTCGGCCTTTATCAATGCCTTGTTATTTTTATGCCACACCTCGGGTTTGAAGTTATTCCCGGGAGGCAGTGTCCTCTTGCGTCCGAGCTCCAACGCCGGACTGCATTCGAGGTATCTTTCGCAGACGAGCACCAACGCCGGACCGATTCTGAGCTCCAACGCCGGAATGTATCCGAGCTCCAACGCCGGACTGTATCCGAGCTCCAACGTCGGACTATGTCCAAGCTCCAATGCCGGACTGTCATAAATCACCCTGGTTCAAAAAAGTTGAAGGGGTTTAGCCGAGCTTAATGCCGAAAATGCCCTCTATGGAGCCATCCACTAGCGCCCAAGCTTTATGCTGGACTGCTTCTGAGGTGGTGCACCACCCCGACTGTGGGCCAATTTTTTGTCAATATTTTTGATTGGTACAATTTATTCTCTGCCGAGATATATAGCCAGTAGCCCTTAAGGTGTGTATCGGTCTAAAACCCGAGATGCACCTGAAGGATGACGTAAGACCGCTGATCCCAGTAGCCGCTAAGACTCAGGTTGATTTGCAAAATCGGCCTGGGGATCAAGTCCTAGCTCGGCAGAATACTTCGGGACACAAAAATCGGCATGCTCAGTCCTCGAGACTCGGGTTGGGTGCGGGCGACCAACCTGAGGATCAAAATCTCGTCGGAAACTGTATTGCACTTAAAATTTTCTACATTGAACAGGCAATGCAGTAGCCCCCGAGATACTGGTCGGGTGGCAACACCAGATCAGGGGATCGATGTGCCGCTTTAATATTTGTAAATAATAAGCCTGAAGCCCAGTAGCCCCCAAGCCTTAATGCGGGCACGGGTGGCCGAATTAAGGATCGATATCCATAGTAAAATCACAAATTATGTGTAATGACTCTATGTATCCAAGTACTTTACGTCATTAATGCTCGGATCCACATTGTACAAAACTTTGTTGACCGACCGTTGGCTTCCACCTCCTCGGCCAGTAGCCGAGGAGTGTTTGTCCTACTTTATAAAGCCTTTATGAGGGCAAGACAAACAAGGCAATCTGGCCATACAGTTTTATAAACAAAGGTACGCAGAGAGATATGTTATAATACAATTTAACATAAGAAATGTCTTCCAAAGAAAATAGTCCCGCTATCGGTTCCTTTCTTTGGGTTGTCATGCTAAGCATGATCATGAAACCTCAGCTCTAATGTAAGAGCAAAATATCGAGGATTTAGTTTGGGAGGCCAGTTAATAGCCTCCGGTAGTGTTCGGCGACAGTCGAGGTCAAGCCGTAAACACTTCGGCCATTGTTATGAATGGCCTGTCATTTAACACAGTCATCGGATCGCTGACCAGTTTATGCTTATTGTGACAGTCGGTTTTCGGCTTTCTCCACTGAGGTGCTTAACCATGTGAGCTGGAAGCACAATCGCAGTGGTTCTCCCTTTGCACGCCTAGCCGAACAAAGCGAAACGTAGGAAGCAAGTGCAGGAGCCGGGCAACCCAACTATTGACCGTAGACACAATTCAAAACCGATGCATATATAGCGATATCCGAGAATGTTTTTGCTGAATCTCTAAAGGTGTCCGGCGTTGCACTACGAGACTTGTGCTGAGAACACACAAATAGTTTAAAAGTGTCGTAAGCTTGGAAAACCAAAAAACGTCAGTAAAAACTTGACGTCCGAACAAGATCAAGTGTTCGGTGCCAATCCGAAAATTGGTCTTAGAAAAAAAAGTGCTTCTGTCGTGCTTTAACATGTCAGATCCTATCTCAAGACTTCAAGCAGGTCAGCCTACGGCTTCAACCTCCTATCCCGAAGGCGGAGTACTTCTCATTAGGCCGTTTTAGCAAACTAAACTCTAGCGGCTTTGAGAGAGAAATTAGGCTCCCCGGCTAGTGACCACGCACTCGTGTCGAAAAAAGGAGTGATGAATAATAATAGTAATAAAAACTTTGCAACAACTAAGAAGAAGAACACCTATTATAAAACGGCTCATATAAATTTAAGAGCCCCCAAGTGACTTGGGTAAAAGAATTTTATGTATAATGATTGTATGTACCGAAGTACTAATATCATATCTTTGTTCACCCGAACTTTAAACGCGTCTTAACCGACCCTCGGCTTCTCCCTCTTCGGTCAAGGACCGAAAAGTGTTACGTACTCCACCTGTCGAGAATATCGACGGTGTTTCCGATAACCAGGCAACCGGGCCATAAGGCTGTAACAGACAAAGCGCGCTCAGGGAACTTATGCTATATTACAGACGAAGTGTAAGAAGCATCTTCGAAGAAAATAGTACCCCCACTGATACCTTTCTTCGGTGCTCATTATTACTATGAGACTTGTGCAATAGATTTTTTGTACTCATGAGTTCCATTGTGTGCCGACCATGATTGAAAACAATAAGAGCGCTAGCTTTCGGCTTCACCCAGTCTGAGGTCAGAGCTCGGAGGACCCGGTCGTGAAAATCGCAGAGGTGCTCCCTTTACTCCCTAGCTGAACAATCGGGAACGTAGGGGCAAGCACAGGAGCCAGGCAACCCAGCTTGCAAATCGCTTAAGTCAATATGGTGCATATTGTGGCATAATACATGAACAAGGAATGAAGCCGTACAAGTATAATCATATGCAAGAGGAAAAGCATCATAAAGGAAGCCCCCAAATAAATGGGTATTTCAATTTGTGCGTCACAAACAAAGTTTGGACAAGGAAATTTTTTACAAGCAACTTTTTTCCAAAAAGGTATAATGCTTGGTCGAACCAAACACAAGTTAAAAATTTAAAACTTGGAGCATGAAGGCAACTTAGCTGGTTAATGTTTTCGGTATTGACGACGTGATCCGAGCTTGATGCGGGACAAGGTTCCATCCCCCAAGCCGGTCCCGAGGTGGCGAAGCAAAAAGTTCGGCACGCCAAAGTGGTGACATAGCATGGCCAATGCAGGCCGACAGAGTGATACCGAAGTCCCCGGCATGGGGTAATGAAGTGTTGACGAAGCCCCCCGTCCAGCCGAGGTGACGTGGTATGTCATTACGCCGAGTTGTCGATACTGCCCAACCCGGATCATTTTCCTGTGCACAAAAAATAGTGCAAACCGGAGATAATGGTAATAATAGTAATAAAAATCATTGCATAATAAATAATGTGTGCAAAGTGAGTAATAAAAGAAATATGGCTTGGCGCTAAAGTCAGTGTCGATGCAGGGCGTCGGCGTGATGCGGTAAAGGCGTGGCAAAGTCTGAATTCACAGGTCGGTCCGAGTTCCGGATGCGGCGTTCGCCGGACTATGTACGGAAACTGACCGAACCACCATGCGACTGTCGTTAATGCGGCCACCATTTGATAGACCTGAGTACATATGATGGAAAAACCAGGGTAATAATTCCTTGGGAAGAATGAACCCAAATAAGCAAAAAATACTAGGATTAATAGCACCTGGTTTATTTGTTGTAGCGATCCAAAGAAAGATGATTCCCAAAATTGGGACTCGATCCGCACACCCATTGCCAGATGGGCGATAAAGCGATGGCATGGCGATGCTGGAAAAGGTTGGCTTGCCGAGGCGAAGCCCTCAGTCTAGCTAACGTGACGAAGCTGGTCGGCTGGTGACGCCAAAGTCATCGGAGTATGTTGATGAAGAGACGATGAAGCCCCCGGTCTAGCCGAGGTGTTGGAGCGGCTCGACGAAGAGATGCCGGAGTCTACCTGTCAGCCGATGTGTCGAAACCGGTCGGCGTGTTTGATGATGATTTGAAGAAGAGGCAGCATGGTGATGCCGACGCAGGTCAAGACTTGTGACGCTGCTCGATGCAGCTATCGCGTGGCGATGCCGGTGTGCCCGCTTCGTGTAGCCCGTGGGGCAGCGACGTTGATGATGATTTATCCTTCGCGATGCCGAACTCTTGTTCGGCTTGCCGAGATGATGATCGAAGGAGTTGAGCTCGGTTCAATAAAGCGGCGACGTGTCTAGCACAGGTCGGCAGCCGTGGAGCAATACTGCCGGATTGGTTTGACACCAGCGTGATGGTGAAGATTACCTCAGAGGAGGCTTAAAATTTTATGTGTACGTGTTTAAAAACAACGCACAATAACATAGAAGAAAATTTCTTAAAAAAGGTTGTCCAATATCACATTCATAAAGAAACATGAATTCTGGTCGGATCCGTATTCGCGCAAAAAATAGATCCGAAAATTGTTGCGCTCATCGAAGGTTTCCCGGAGTTTGAACGGTCAGATCGAGCTGAAATTTTGAGGGGTGCTAGATACAGGATCAGCGGTTGGATCTTCCAAATGATGTCCGAGCTAGATGCTGGACGCCACGCTCCAAACTCGTCCAGATTCCCGTCCAGATTCGAAACTGCTCCGGTATATCATAGATTGCCAGAGATTCCTCCATCGGAACTCGATGAAATTTTGCATGGCTGTTGTAGTCTCAACTTCGCACAATCCCACGATACTCGAGGAGGTGGTGGCGGTAGATACGAGTTCGCTGTCCAGAAAAATAGCACGGTCACTCGAGGGCAATGTTGATGTTGAGCCCCCGAGCTACATGGATGATTCCTCCATTATCTTGATAGAGATCGGAGTTGATGTTTGATGAAGGACCTCGTCTGAACATGGTGATCCGAATGCAGGGCGCAGTTCTTGGTCGAACCAAGATGACCAGTCGAGCTAGTGACGGAGATGCCGAAGTCGCAGTTGATCTGCCGGCGAGCCATCGATCCTTTTGCCGATCACACATCGGAACTCTCAATGAAAGCACCAATGTCGGTGTCAAAACTGGCAGATCTCGAGTAGGGGGTCACAAGTTGTGTATCATGGATAGATGGGTAACAAAAGACAGGGGACACGATGCTTACCCAGGTTTGGGCCCTCTTAATGGAGGTAAAACCCTATGTCCTGCTCTTGTTTATATTGATGAGTATAGGGGTTACAAGAGTTGATCTACCACGAGATCGTAGGGGCTAAACCCTAGAAGCCAGCCTATGGTACGATTGTATGTATATGTTCTCTATCGACTAGCCTGGCCTCGGTTTATATAATGCACCAATGGCCTAGGATAACAAGAGTCCTAGCCGAATACGCCGGTGGGGAGGAGTCCTTGTCTTGATCACCAAGTCTTGTGGAATCTTCCATGTATGCGGCAGCTGTCTGAACTGGCTCATGAGTATACGGCCGTGGGGGTCCTCGGCCCAATCTAACAGATCGGGAGATGATGTGTTGAGTACCCCCTAGTCCAGGACAACGTCAATGATGAACCGTTATGTACGACTTCGTTGGTTTCAACATAGCCCTTCCCATAGTGATCCACTGCTTCCATCCTGATTGTGCCGCCTGCGTGAAATTTTTGTACGCAAGTTCAGTGTGCTATGATGTTCTATATGATTGTGTCAACTATATAAGTTTTTACTGAGCATCAGCAATGCATATGGCTGAAAGATGTATTTACGAGCATCGGCCGATGGGTCTCTCTCTCTCTCTCACACACACACACACACACGTGCACACACACACAAGTGGGACCCATTGAATTATTTATTTGCTCGTGATAGCTTTTAATTAGGTTCCACTCTAATCTAACTTTTTTCTTAAGTTATTAGTTGAGCTCACTGACTTCAAAAAGTTGTACAGAAGCCTTGTTTGGGCCTTTCCTGCGTCGCTGAATGTGGGCTGAGTAACCATGTTAGGTTGTACTGTACTACACAGGCCTTTTTCGCTATTTTTTTCTTAAATAATACATTTTTTATTAATTTTCATAAATATTACGCTGGGTAATTTTTTTTCAAAAATAATACACCGTCCGCCCGCTGCAGGCCGACTGGGCCTAGTTGGCCCACAGCAAGCCGATTGGACTCCAGTCGGCCTACAACAGGCCGACTGGCCCCTGTCGGCCCATTGTGGGCCGACTGGAGCTAATTGGCTCGCTGTGGGCTAATTGTTTTTGCAAAAGTGTTAGTCATGTATTTAAAAAATATTTGTATTGTGACCTCCTCCGCTCGTTGTGGGCCCACTGTTGACTAAAAAATATGTTTTAAAAAGTCTTAATCATGTATTTAAAAATTGTTAAATGTGTGTATAAAAAATATTCCTTATCTATACAATTTTTTTAATGTGTGTATAGAAAATAGTTTTTTTTCAACATCAGCAATGCAACTGGGCCGACAGTTGTACACAATATCCGGGTCAACTTGTTATTCTCCGCCCCGCTGGGCTGCAAACTTTCCTAGGAGGTATGCATTAGGCTTAACAAGAAAATAGACTTTAAGAAATAATAAATGGGATGTAATTATAATAACTGGACAGTTACTATGCACCAAACACGTAATTAGTTTGAAAAATATATTATTTTTGGAATTTGGAAATTTTAATTTCATTACTTGTTGCGCGCGCAATATTTCGTTGGATTTTAACATAATACAACTTTATTTTGAAATTATATTTAACCTGACTAGAAATTTCGGATACAAATATTTCAGATCCCATCAAAATGTGAGAATTTTTTTTGAATTCTGTTTTGAGCGGTTGTTTGAAATTATTAATCGTTGTCCTAGCTAGAAGTTGGGCTGTACTTTTAACAAACTGTAAATGGCGTGTAGTAAATTCCATTAGAATTAAAAATGGTTTGTACATTCTTACAAATCGCAAATGGGCTATATGTTCTCTGCCAAATCCGAGCTATGGGCCTACTAAGTTAACGCGTACCAAGGGCTTTGTCAACTTAGTCAATATAAACGATTCTAGCTGCAGTTATCGTACGATGTGCATCCAACGGCAGTAGTGCTTCTTCAACCTCTGGTCTTCTTGCTCCAGCCGCCCAAAGCAGCGTCGGTCGTGTCGCGTGCTCCTGCCTCCCGTGGCCGGCTGTGATTCCGCGAAGGCCTCACTGCCCCATACTACTCCCACCACTGGCCAGGCCATCCCTCTACTCACCCACACCCCCTGTTATTCTGCGGCGACGGCAGCCTCACACCGCAGTCGAACCAGTGAACCCTCGTACTCCTCTCCGCGTGGGCTTCCACTGCTGTGTCTTCCCCGGCTCCGCGTCATCCCCTTCCTAGGCCTCGCCGTCGTCCAGACCACCGCCCTGGTACTCTCGGCGCGGTGTGGTCAAAGTGGTCAATGACCGACTTCCATCGGAAGAGTACTACACATAGAGAGGCTGGGAGCTGGGTCCACGGCAGCCGCAAGGAAGTGCCTCCTTGTTACGCGCAAAATAATTATTCCTCCACCTGACAGCGGATACCCACCGGATGGGCCACTGTATTTCGCGAAAAAAATGATTCGCCCCCTGACTGCTGGGACCCACGAGCTACATCTTCACACGCAAGGAAGTGCGTCTGAAAAAAAATGATTCACCCCCTGACTGTTGGGACCCACCAGGCCCCCGACTGCTGGGACCCACCAGCTACATCTTCGCATGCAAGGAAGTGCGTCCGGGCAAAAAAAACGATTCGCCCCATGACTGCTAGGACCGACCAGCTATATCTTCACAGGCAAGGAAGTGCCTGACAGTCGGGACCCACCTGGTCGAAGCGTACATAGCATTGTCATTCTGGTCGCGAATGTGTACGTACATACTGGTCGATGTAGAGGCACGCACGTGTCGTAGTAGAGGCACGCACGTAGCATGTACACGTATGTACAGCGGCCAGGGTGCAAGAAAGAAAATACGACCACGTATGTGTACATACGGGAGGGGTCTCGAACGCCTACTCGCGCATATGTACGGCGAGGGCTCGTGTAGATGCCTGGGTCGGAACGGAGAAACAGCGTCGTCGTCGTGTTCATGGGGAGGCAACGGAATGCTTCGGGTTCATGGGGAGGGAACGGAATGCGTCGTGTTCACGGGGAGGCAACAGAATGCATCGTGTTCATCGGGAGGGGTTGGACGGAACAAGCGATGGAAACGAGGCCTGGCGTACCGCAGAACGAAGGAAACGGCCTTGTGTTCGACCGGCCACGTTCGAAACGGGATCCTGTTCATGAGGAGGGGTCCGGCGTACCGCAAAACGGAGGAAACGGACCTCCTACGATCGAAATGGGGGTCGTGTTGATCGGTAGGGGTGTGGCATACCGCAAAACAGAGGAAACGGACTTGTGTTGGAGCGCTACGGTCGAAACGGGGGTCCTGTTCATCGGGAGGGGTGTGGCATACCGCAAAACGGGACTCCACGGGATACTATTCATCTCCACCGTCGACCCCCTCCATCCTCCACGAGCTACTGTTCATCCACCATCGACCTCCTCCAGCCTCCACCTACGACTGTTCATCCACCGGCTACTGTTCAACCACCCCTCCACCATCTACTGTTCATCCAGCCCTCCACACCACGGGGTCCTGTTCAACCACCCCTCCACGGGCACCCCTCCACCGTCTACTATTCATCCAGCCCTCCACACCACGGGGTCCTGTTCAACCACCCCTCCACCGTCTACTGTTCATCTAGCCCTCCACACCACGGGGTCCTGTTCATCCACCCCTCCACGGGCACCCCTCCACCGTATATTGTTCATCCAGCCCTCCACCACACCACGGGGTCCTGTTCATCCAGAGGCAACGCCACCGCTCACTATTCATCCAAACCCCCCGCAACACTCACTGTTCATCCCATCGATCAGCTTCAGTTAGCAGCAGTAGCGAAGGAATCGCTCGATCGGGTTCAGTTAACAGCCATCGATCGATCGCTCTGGTTCAGTAACGCGTAGCCTGCAGTGCAATCGCTCGGTTTCAGTTAGAGCACAACGCCTCGCTCGGGTTCAGTTAGAGCCAACGCCTCGCCCACACGTGCGTACATGTACGAGATAAACGTGCATCGCTCGGCCCCCGACCTCCCACCGTAACCGGGAACTCCCCGAAATTTTCCTCCCCCTCGCTTCTACCATGGTTTTTTCCGTCATGGACGGCCCAAAGAATGTCATGCAGCTACGTCTCCGGCCCACCCAGGACGAAAAACCCATTTTCTGTCATGATGTTTTGTCATAGAAGTAGGAGCCCACCACATCTATGATGATACCGGGTTTTGTCACAATTATCGTCATAGAAGTGTCATATGTATGACAGAAAAAAATTTCGTTCGGCCCAAAATGTCACGGATGTGTCTTTTTTTGTAGTGTATTTTTGGGACTAACATATTGATCCAGTGCCCAGTGCCAGTTCCTGTTTGTTGCATGTTTTTTGTTTTTCAGAATATCCATATCAAACGTAGTCCAAATGGGATAAAAATTGACGGAGATTTTTTTTGGAATATATATGATTTTTGGGAAGAAAAATCCACGCGACACGGTGCCCGAGGTGGCCACGAGGCAGGGGGCGCGCCCTTGACCCTCGTGGGCCACCCGTAAGGCGGTTGATGCCCTTCTTTAGCCGCAAGAAAGCTAATATCCGGATAGATATCGCGTTAAAATTTCAGCCCAACCGGAGTTACGGATCTCCGGGAATATAAGAAACGGTGAAAGGGAAAAATCTGAGAACGCAGAAACAGAGAGAGACAGAGAGAGAGATCCAATCTCGGAGGGGCTCTCACCCCTCCTGTGCCATGGAGGGCATGGACCAGAGGGGAAACCCTTCTCCCATCTAGGGAGGAGGTCAAGGAAGAAGAAGAAGGAGGGGGGCTCTCTCCCCCTCGCTTCCGGTGGCACCGGAGTGCCACCGGGGGCCATCATCATCACCGTGATCTACACCAACACCTCCGCCATCTTCACCAACATCTCCATCACCTTCCCCCCTCTATCTACAGTGGTCCACTCTCCCGCAACCCGTTGTACCCTCTACTTGAACATGGTGCTTTATGCTTCATATTATTATCCAATCATGTGTTGCCATCCGATGATGTCTGAGTAGATTTTCGTTGTCCTATCGGTGGTTGATGAATTGCTATGATTGATTTAATTTTCTTGTGGTTATGTTGATGTCCTTTGGTGCCCATCATATGATTGCACGCGTGGATCACACCCTAGGGTTAGTTGTATGTTGATACGACTATGTATTGGAGGGCAAGAGTGACAGAAGCTCCAACCTAGCATAGAAATTGATGCATACGGGATTGAACGGGGACCAATATATCTTAATGCTATGGTTGGGTTTACCTTAATGAACATTAGTAGTTGCGGATCCTTGCTAATAGTTCCAATCATAAGTGCATAGAATTCCAAGTCAGGGATGACATGCTAGAAGTGGCCTCTCCCACATAATACTTGATATCGGTCTAGTAAAGTAGTCAATTGCTTAGGGGCAATTTCGCAACTCCTACCACCACTTTTCCACACTCGCTATATTTACTTTACTGCTTCTTTACTTAAACAGCCCCTACTTTTTATTTACGTAATCTTTATTATCTTGCAAACCTATCCAACAACACCTACAAAGTACTTCTAGCTTCATACTTGTTCTAGGTAAAGCGAACGTCAAGCGTGCATAGAGTTGTATCGGCGGTCGATAGAACTTGAGGGAATATTTGGTCTACCTTTAGCTCCTCATTGGGTTCGACACTCTTACTTATCGAAAACTGTTGTGATCCCCTATACTTGTGGGTTATCACCCCTCATACCACGGAATAACGCCCTTGCCTCGTGTTCTTCCCGGGTGTTCAGGATTTCCCAGGGCACGCGTAAGCTCGTCGTTCTCTCCGTTGGGCTCGAACACCCCCGATCGAGCCTCTTGTATTGCAACAAGTATCTTATCTTGGGCTTCGTTCAGACATGCCTTCTTCGAAACTAAGCCTGTCTTCGGGTCCAACTCCCCCCCATGCGCATAGAACCAAGTCCTGCACCTGGGGGGCCAGCTCAATGTAACTGGAGTGACACCTGCATCCTCCATCTCTTTCTCAGGCTTATCCCACTTAGGCATTGCCACCGCGTAGCCACCTGGCCCCAGCTTATGGAACTTATCCTTTTTTGCTGCATTGGCCTTGTTTATTCTCGACCGTTCCTTAGAAAATTCCGATTCCTTGAATTTCATGAAATCGTCCCAATGAGCACTTTGCTTCTGTAGTGTTCCCTTGAATACTGGAGTCTTCCTTCCTCCCTTGACGTACTTGTCCCATACACGTTTCTTGTGGTTGTTGAATGCAACCGCCATCTTCCTAAGAGCAGCGTCCTTGACTTTCTCCACATCTGCATCTGTGAAATGATCTGGTAGGGTGAAATGTTCCATGAGAGATTCCCAAAGCAGAACTTTTTGTCTGTCATCGACAAAAGTAAGATCTGGACGTGGCTTTGCTGGCTCTCTCCATTCTTGAAGGGAGATCGGGAGTTGGTCCTTCACAAGAACTCCGCACTGACGAATGAACTTGTCCACAATCTTCTTAGGCGCTAATGGTTCGCCATTAAGTTTGATGGCCTCGATATTGTACTTTACGCCCTCCTTCAACTTTTTGTTCGGGTCTCGTACTGTCCCGCTGCCTGAAGATTTGCTCGATCCGGATGGCTCAAAGAAGAAAGATCGATTCGTTAATATATATTCAAGTCATTTAAAACATGTGATGATCACCAGATGCCTGCTTATATAAATATACCTCGCCGGTGTTTGTTGTTTCAAGATCAAAATTTTCTTCGTCATGTTCATAGTTCATGACTTCATCAATTCGGTCGTCGCGATCGAATATCATATCACCCTCCCCGGTGTAGTTTAGATATTCGGAGCCGTCATAATCTTCTTCATTCTGATCATCATCTGGCCCGGGAGGATGGCGTATGATATTGAACAGGGCCTCTTCTCCCTCTCTGTCGGTATTGTCCGCCATAGCTTTTATTTAACTAATCCAAAAGAAATATAAAACAATTTAGTATTCAAATTACAATGCATGGATGCAATCAATTAATAAGGAAAAACTGAATCAATCATAGTACATAATAAGCATCATCGAATATAATCTTGAATACATCGTCTCGAATAATAGAAATAATCTCGAATACATCGTCTCGAATAATATATATAATATCGAATAAATCACCTCGAATATTATATATCAAATACATCACTAGCTAGCTAATAAAGATCGAATACTAGAGAGTAATCTAGGCCACTCGGGGTTCCTTAGGCGCGGGCGGTGGACAACCAAAGTGAAGGAACCATCATTGGATCATAGCTCGGGCGATCTCCCCAAAGAACCTGCCAGCTATTGGAGAACCTGACGTCTATAGCAGCCATGTAGCGATGGACGTGCTCGTCCTCCTCCCTGATACGATGACGTACCACCTCCTGCGGGGCCGGCTCCCTCCGTAGCGAAAGTGGCCCACGCGAACGCCACCAAAGGAGATCAGGGTCGACGACGGGACCCGGGGCCGGGTTCCTCACCAAGCGTCTCGCCCCTGAAGGTAGCACCTCCCAGTGCCAGCCCGGCGGAGCCCAGTCTCGGACATGGGTCCTCTGAAGCAGGACGTCGTTGCAGACGGGTCGACGGCGAGGATGCGGGCCGGGCATTGTCGACAACAAATACTATATGCCGCAAAATTAAAGTAACATTTTTTAAATGATGGATTGTGATTTCATATATGCAAATTCTAAATTTTATAACTAAAAATATAATAAACTAAAAAAACATTGACCATATCTAAAACTAACATTTCTAATATTTCTATAACTAAAAAACAGAAAAATTTATAACATTTCTATATAACTAACATTTATAATATTTCTATAACTAAAAAACAGAAAAATTGCTAACATTTCTATAACAATGTGTGTGTGTGGACATGGCGGCCGGGGCAGGAGCTCACCGGCGAGGCACAGCGACGGGGGCGGCGACGGGGACGGAGACGGGAGGTGACGACGGGCATGGGGACGGGGACGGGCCTGGCGGGGATGACGGGAGGACGGGGCGGGGCGCGGCGACGGGGCGCGGCGAC
>NC_041388.1:711917798-711945739 GCF_002162155.2 Triticum dicoccoides | reverse complement strand
ACGGGGATGACGGGGACGGGGATGGGGACGGCGACGGTGACGGGGGCGGGGGCGGCGACGAGGGGCGGTGACGAGGGGCGGCGGCGACGGGGCAGCGGAGAAAGAAGGAGAGGGAGAGATGAGATACTGATTTTTTTAAGTGTTTTCTTATATAGAACAACCTTTAGTACCAGTTGAAGCCACCAACCGGTACTAAAGGTCTGTTTTGGCCAGGTCAAGCGGCGGGAAGCGCACCCCCTTTAGTACCGGGTGGTGGCTCCAACCGGTACTAAAGACCCCCCCCCCCCTTTAGTACCGGTTTGAGCCACCACCCGGTACTAAAGGGGGTGCACTAGCGCAGGCGCGGTGCATCATTTTTAGTCCCACCTCGCTTGTCGAGGGGCGTCCGCACTGGTTTATAAGCCCCAGTGCAGTAGCTCTCTCGAGCTCCTCTCCAAAGTAGGCCTACTGGGCCTAAATGTTCTATGCTGCCCTGTGGGCCTACTGGGCCTTTGCGGGCCTGCATCCTGGCCCAACAACATGTTGGGTTTCTAGTCGTATGCAGGCCGTTGTGGCGCAGTAGGCGGGCTTTTTTATTTTCTTATTTTTTGCTTTATTTATTTTTGTTTTATTTATTTTTGAGTTGTTTTTTGCTGTATTTAGAGTTTATTTTTGAATATTTTTGCTTTAGGTACAAAAAATTACAAACTTTCTAAGTGCCGGTAGTTTACAAATTTGAATAGTTTATATTTTGAATTATTTGAAATTTGTGTGAATCACTAGTTTGTGAATAACTTAACTTTGAAAATAGATTTTTCAGTGATTCTTTTTTCTTATGTTTAATATTAGTGTGTTTTATCATTATATTCAATTTGGTAATGCTTAGGTTATTTAAAAATGAAATGCAATTGTAACGGATGAGTCTTTGTCCGAAACCCTGATACTTCGAAAGAGATTGTCCATTTTGTACATGAAGTGCATCCTGTTTTTGCGGATGCTCGGGTCAATATTCACTGTGAATGGAGCAATTTCAACAAACATTTTTAATAATCTCCTAACATGTCTGTCTTGTCATCCACTCCCATGATGTTTCTCTTCCCAGAAAGAACTATGTGCCGCTTTGGCTCATCGTATGATGCATTCGCTTCCTTATCTTTTCTTTTTCTCGGCTTGGTAGACATGTCCTTCACATAGAAAACTTGTGCCACATCATCGGCTAGGACGAATGGTTCGTCTGCATACGCAAGATTGTTGAGATCCACTGTTGTCATTCCGTACTGCGGGTCTTCCGTTACCCCGCCTCGTGTCATATTGACCCATTTGCACCGAAACAAAGGGACCTTCAAACCACGTCCATAGTCAAGTTCCCATATGTCATGTATATAACCATATTATGTTTCCTTTCCCGTCTTGGTTGCTGCATCAAAGCGGACACCGCTGTTTTGGTTGGTGCTCTTCTTATCTTGGGCGATCGTGTAAAATGTTTTACCATTTATCTCGTACCCTTTGAAAGTCATTATATTAAAAGATGGTAACTGGGACAGCGAGTACAGGTCATCTTCAATAGAGGCGTCATGCATGGTACGTGTCTGCAACCAGCCGGCAAAACTCCTGGTTTGTTCACGTGTAATCCAGTCATCACACCGCTCCGGGTGTTCGGAGCATAGAAAATTCTTGTGTTCGTCCATATACGGAGCCACCAAGACGGAATTCTGTAGAACTGTGTAGTGTGCTTTAGTGAAAGAATGTCCATCCATACATATTATTTGATCCCCTCCTAGCGTGCCTTTTCCATCCAGTCTGCCCTTATGCCGCGATTCAGGAACACCAATCGGCTTAAGGTCAGGAATAAAGTCAATACAAAACTCAATGAGCTCCTCATTTCCATGGCCCTTGGAGATGCTTCCTTATGGCCTAGCACGGTTATGAACATATTTCTTTAAGACTCCCATGAACCTCTCAAAGGGGAACATATTGTGTAGAAATACAGGACCCAAAACGTTAATCTCTTCGCATAGGTGAACTAGGACGTGTGTCATGATGTTGAAGAAGGATGGTGGGAACACCAACTCGAAACTGACAATGCATTGCACCAAATCATTCTCTAACCTTGGTATGATTTCTGGATCGATTACCTTCTGAGAGATTGCATTGAGGAATGCACATAGCTTCACAATGGCTAATCGAACGTTTTCCGGTAGAAGCCCCCAATGCAACCGGAAGCAGTTGCGTCATAATCACGTGGCTGTCATGAGACTTTAGGTTCTGGAACTTTTCTCTGCCATGTTTATTATTCCCTTTATATTTGACGAGAAGCCAGACGGTACCTTAATACTGAGCAGGCATTCAAAAAAGATTTCATGGCGTAGCTGGCATGACCCTGATGTATGCCGTCTTTTCCGTGCATGCGTTGCCGGTCCTCCCGTGCCTCGGGTGTATCTTTTGTCTTCCCATACATGCCCAAGAAGACAAGCAGGGTCACGCAAAGATTCTTCGTCACGTGCATCACGTCGATTGCGGAGTGGACCTCTAGGTCTTTCCAATAGGGCAGGTCCCAAAATATAGATTTCTTCTTCCACATGGGTGCGCGTCCGTCAGCGTCATTCGGAACAGGTTGTTCGCCAGGACCCTTTCCAAAGACTACCTTCAAATCCTTGACCATATCATGTACATCAGCACCAGTACGGTGGCGAGGCTTCGTCCGGTGATCTGCCTCACCTTTGAAATGCTTGCCTTTCTTTCTTATGGCATGCCTGCTCGGAAGAAATCGACGATGTCCCAGGTACACATTCTTCTTACAATTAGCCAAATATATACTGTCGGTATCGTCCAAACAGTGCGTGCATGCGTGGTATCCCTTGTTTGTCTGTCCTGAAAGGTTACTGAGACCAGGCCAATCATTGATGGTCACGAACAGCAACGCCTTTAGGTCAAATTCTTCCCCCATGTGCTCATCCCACGCACGTACACCTATTCCATTCCACAGCTGTAAGAGTTCTTCAACTAATGGCCTTAGGTACACATCAATATCGTTGACGGGTTGCTTAGGGCCTTGGATGAGCACTGGCATCATAATGAACTTCTGCTTCATGCACAACCAAGGAGGAAGGTTATACAAACATAGAGTCACAGGCCAGGTGCTATGGTTGCTGCTCTGCTCCCAGATACGTCTCCGTCGTATCTACTTTTCCAAACACTTTTGCCCTTGTTTTGGACTCTAACTTGTATGATTTGAATGGAACTAACCCGGACTAACGCTGTTTTCAGCAGAATTGCCATGATGTTGTTTTATGTGCAGAAAACAAAAGTTCTCAGAATGACCTGAAACTCCATGGAATATCTTACAATAAATAATAAAAAATCCTTGCCAAATATGAAGACCAGGGGGCCCACACCCTTGACACAAGGGTGGAGGGCGCCCCCCCCCCTCCTAGGGTGCGCCCCCTACCTCGTGTTCCCCTGGATACCTCCCGACTCCAACTCCAACTCTATATATCTGCTTTTGGGGAGAAAAAAATAGGAGAGAAGAAATCATTGCGTTTTACAAATATGGAGCCACCGCCAAGCCCTAAAACCTCTTGGGAGGGCTGATCTGGAGTCCGTTCGGGGCTCCGGAGAGGGGAATCCGTCGCCATCATCATCGTCAACCATCCTCCATCACCAATTTCATGATGCTCACCGCCGTGCGTGAGTAATTCCATCGTAGGCTTGCTGGACGGTGATGGGTTGGATGAGATTTATCATGTAATCGAGTTAGTTTTGTTAGGGTTTGATCCCTAGTATCCACTATGTTCTGAGATTGATGTTGCTATGACTTTGCTATGCTTAATGCTTGTCACTAGGGCCCGAGTGCCATGATTTCAAATCTGAACCTATTATGTTTTCATCAATATATGAGAGTTGTTGATCCTATCTTGCAAGTCTATAGTCACCTATTATGTGTTATGATCCGTTAACCCCGAAGTGACAATAATCGAGATACTTACCGGTGATGACCGTAGTTTGAGGATTTCATGTATTCACTATGTGCTAATGCTTTGTTCCGGTTCTCTATTAAAAGGAGGCCTTAATATCCCTTAGTTTCCATTAGGACCCCGCTGCCACGGGAGGGTAGGACAAAAGATGTCATGCAAGTTCTTTTCCATAAGCACGTATGACTATATTCGGAATACATGCCTACATTACATTGATGAATTGGAGCTAGTTCTGTGTCACCCTATGTTATGACTGTTACATGATGAACCCCATCCGGCATAATTATCCATCACTGATCCGATGCCTACGAGCTTTCCATATACTGGTTTACGCTTATTTACTTTCCCGTTGCTATTGTTACAATTACTACATAATACCAAAAAAATTACTTTGCTTTCATTACTCTTTTGTTACCGTTACCACCACTATCGTATTACTTTTCTACTAAACACTCTGTTGCAGATACTAAGTTTCCAGGTGTGGTTGAATTGACAACTCAACTGCTAATACTTGAGAATATTCTTTGGCTCCCCTTGTGTCGAATCAATAAATTTGGGTTGAATACTCTACCCTCGAAAGCTGTTGTGATCCCCTATACTTGTGGGTTATCAAGACTAATTTCTGGCGCCGTTGCCGGGGAACATAGCTCTATTCTTTGAGTCACTTGGGATTTATATCTGCTGGACATGATGAAGAATTTGAAAGATGCCAAGACAACAATTTATCCCTCAACTACGAGGGGAGGTAAGGAACTGCCATCTAGCTCTGCACTTGATTCACCTTCTGTGATGAGTAAGCTTGCGACACCTAAACCTGCTTCTGCTATTCGTTCTGATATGTCGCATGTTATTGATGATGATACTTCTGCTATACATGATACTTATGATGAAACTACTTCTATGCTTGATACTACTGTGCCACTTGGTGATTTTCTCGAGGAACGACTTGCTAGAGCTAGAGAGATTGAAAATATTGAATCTGATTATGATGATGAAAGTGATGATGAGAGAATCACTTGTTATTCCTGAGGGTTATTTATTTGATCAAGAAGCTTCTTTAGCTATTTTAGCTTGCAAAGATAGATATGAACTCAAAAGGTTATTAGCTAAATGGAACAAGCAATCTCTAAATGCTAGGATGAAACCTGACCCTGCTTTTGCTACTTCACCTATCTGTGTTACTGATAAGGATTATGAATTCTTTGTTGATCTTGATATAATTACTTTAGTTGAATCTGATCCTTTTCATGGCTATGAATCTGAAATTGTTGTAGCACATCTTACTAAATTAAATGATATAGCTACCCTGTTACACTAATGATGAGAGATCTCGCTACTTTTATATCCTTAAAATATTTCCGTTCTCATTAAAGGGTGATGCTAAGATATGGTTTAATTCTCTTGATCCTGGTTGTGTGCGTAGTCCCCAGGATATGATTTACTACTTCTCTGCTAAATATTTCCCTGCTCATAAGAAACAAGCTGCTTTAAAGGAAATATACAACTTTGTGCAAATTAAAGAAGTGAGTCTCCCACAAGCTTGGGGGAGGCTTCTCAAGTTACTTAATGCTTTGCCTGATCATCCTCTTAAGAAAAATGAAATACTTGATATCTTTTATAATGGACTAACTGATGCTTCCACAGATTACCTGGATAGTTGTGTTGGTTCTCTTTCCAGGAAAAGAACAGCGGATGAAGCTGAAATCTTATTGAATAATATGTTGACAAATGAAAATAATTGGGCACCTCCCGAGCCAGCTCCTGCTCCAATTAATGATCCTATTCCTAAACCAACTCCGAAGAAGAGAGGTGTTCTATTTCTCAGTCCCGAAGATATGCAAGAGGCAAAGAAATCTATGAAAGAAAAAGGTATTAAAGCTGAAGATGTTAAGAATTTACCTCCTATTGAAGAAATAGATGGTCTTAATTTACCGCCTATTGAAGAAACATATGATCTTAATCCTTTATTTATTGAAGAACCTCCAGACCTCGATAACCCGACATAGGTAGTAAAGGTAAATTCTCTCTATAGATATGGTAAAGATGAAATCCCTCCTGCTAAAATTGCTAGTCAATGCTTGGATGAGTTTGATAATTTTATGTTTAAGCAAGAAAACTTCAATGCTTATTTTGGTAGACAATTAAAACAAGATGCTGATATGATTAAATATTTAGGTGATTATATGGATAATTAGAGGTGAACTTAAACTTGTTAGCAAACATGCTTTTATGGTTACCACTCAAGTAGAACAAGTACTTAAAGCTCAAAAGGAATTGCTCAATGAGATGAATAGTAAGAAAAATGATTATGTTGTTAAAGTGGCTACTAGAACTGGTAGAATGACTCAGGAACCTTTGTATCCTAAAGGCCACCCCAAGAGAATTGAGCAAGATTCTCAGAGAAATAATATTGATGCACCTAGTTCTTCTAAAAGGAAGAAAAAGAAAAATGATAGAAGTATGCAAACTTCAAGTGAACCTATTGCTGAACCACCTGATAATCCAAATGATATCTCTATGTCTGATGTTGAAACACAATCTGGCAATGAACATGAACCTAATGAAAATGTTAATGATGATGTTCATAATAATGCTCAACCTAGTAATGATAATGCTGTAGAAATTGAACCTGCTATTGATCTTGATAACCCACAATCAAAGAATCAACGTTATGATAAGAAAGACTTTGTTGCTAGGAAACATGGTAAAGAAAGAGAACCTTGGGTTCAGAAACCCATGCCTTTTCCTCCCAAACCATCCAGCAAAAAGGATGATGAGGATTTTGAGCCCTTTGCTGAAATGATTAGACCTATATTTTTGCGTATGTGATTGACTGATATGCTTAAAATGAATCCTTATGCTAAGTACATGAAAGATATTGTTACAAATAAAAGAAAGATACCAGAAGCTGAAATTTCCACCATGCTTTCTAATTATACTTTTAAGGGTGGAATACCAAAGAAACTTGGAGATCAAGGAGTACCTACTATACCATGCTCCATTAAAAGAAACTATGTTAAAAGTGATTTATGTGATCTTGGAGCCGGTGTTAGTGTTATGCCTCTCTCTTTATATTGTAGACTTGATTTGAATAAGTTGACACCTACTGAAATACCTTTGCAAATGGCTGATAAATCAACTGCTATACCTGTCGGTATTTGTGAGGATGTGCCTATTGTAGTTGCAAACATTACTATTTTAACGGACTTTGTTATTCTTGATATTCCCGAGGACGATAGTATGTCTATTATTCTTGGAAGACCTTTTCTTAATACTGCAGGGGCTGTTATTAATTGCAACAAAGGCAATGTCATTTTTCATGTTAATGGTAATGAGCATACGGTACATTTTCTGAGGAAACAACCTCAAGTTCATAGTATCAATTCTATCAGAAAAATTCCATCGATTATATTTGGAGGGTTTGAATTTCCTCTTCCTACTGTCAAGAAGAAATATGATATACTTATAATTGGGGATGTGCATATCCCCGTTGAGGTAACCTAGTGTTATTCGAAATTTCTCCGGTTTCATGTTAATCGGAATGAGTTTGTTAACAAGACTTGATCAACCTTGTTAGTGGATTCCTTTTGATGAGCATGAGATGGATGAAACTAGAAGCACAACCTTCTGTACCCTCTCTATTCTTTCTGTTATTTAGTTGAAATAAAGTAAAAAATAAATAATTTTCTGTGTGTTATCTGATTATCTGTGCAATATAAAAACACCTCGAAAATAAATGTTCTCCAAATACCCTGAAAATTAAATATGATTTTTTCTAGAATATTTGAGGATTTATGGAACAAAGAACACACCAGGGGGCCAACCACCTTGTCACGAGGGTGGAGGGCGCGCCCACCCCCCTAGGGCACGCCCCCTGCCTCGTGGGCCCACGGTGGCCCTCCTCCACTTATTCTTTCACCCATCCTCTTCTTCTTCCTCCCACAAACACGAAAAACCAACTCAAGCACAAGTTCCGGCCCTCTTTGCTGCCATTTTCGATCTCCTTGCTCAAAGCACCTCTCACAAAACTGCTTGGGGAGATTGTTCCTTGTGACTCCTCCATTTGTCCAATTAGTTTTTGTTCTAGTGATTTATTCATTGCAAATTTTTGCTTCTTAAGTGACCCTGTTCTTGATCTTGCATGTCAAATTTATATGGTCAAAAGTAGTTTTGATGCATGATATAGGCCCTTGGCACTTGTAGGAGTGGTTGCTATCAATATTATTGAGTTTGGTTTACTTTTATTTTGAAGTTACTAAAAAATTTCAGAATTTTTCAGAGGAAGAAATATGCTTAGGAAAATGTTCCAAGGTGGTTCTTCAAAGAAGTAAGGACCCAGGCTTGCAATGCGTGATACTGATGAAGAGCCACCAAGAGACGCTCCAGTGCGTCCTTGTGAGTGGCCTTCTGAAAATTTTATGGATCGAGTGGGAATTAAAGAAGAATTTAACGCATATTTGCGTAATGCCGGTCTTGAGGACTTTGAGGCAGACAAATGCCCCCAGTATCATGATCTCACAAGCTCTTTTGTGAGGAGGTTTGAGTATTCATCTTCGCGTAATTCTCCTTCAGTCATGTTTGATCTTTATGACAAATCTTATACCATGGACTTAGAGGATTTCACTTTTGCTTGCAAACTTCCACAATGGGGTAGTGTTAGGGATCCCCCTAAATCTGAATTTAGAAACTTTCTTGCTAGTATAACTGTAGGGGAATCTAGAGATATAACGCAAGCTACCATAGGGAGCATTCACTTTCCTGCTATACATTATTTTGCTCTCTTCATAGGTAGGTGCATAAATGCTAAGGATGAAGCATGTCACATGTGTGTCCCTGACCTTAGCATTCTCAGGAGTGTTGTGTTAGGAGACCAATCTTATCATATGGGAGCCATTGTAGCTCGTAGGTTGCATCATAATAGATATAATGGAGATTTCTTTGGATGAATTTATGCAACCCGCTTAGCTAAATTTCTTGAGATAGACGTTCGTGAAGGAGACATGGAGTTGCCTCCTGCTTATTTAGATTTTGATTCTATGGTTTCTCACCATTTTGTCGAGAGGAATGAATCACCTCTCCAGTACCGACTAATCTTTGACAGACGTCGTGTTGTCCGTATTACTCTCCCTGCTCCTGTTTTCTTTGATTATCAGGCAAGAGGAGGATATACTATTACCACAGAGGAGGCAGATGAGTACGAGAGGAGAGCAGAGGCCGCTCGTCGTCACACTGCAGCTCAGGAGGCGATAGTCGCTGCATTGCCGTACGACCCCAACTATTATTATGGATATCAGCCAGGCCAGCCATGGCCATAGACCAACTTAGGCCAAAAGCCTAAGCTTGGGGGAGTACGTATTTCTCACCGACATTACATTTATGTTCACACACACTCATTACTAGATGTCGGTGCTCATACTTTTTCATTGTATCATCCATGCTAGTTTATTTCCTTTTATGCTTTCTTATTGTGTGTTTAATAAACCTTAAGAAAATACCAAAAAAATTAGTTGTAGCTTTTAATTAATTTACTTTCCATGCTTGTAGTAGTAATTAAAAAGAAAACCCAAAAATATTTCCTGTTCTTTTTTTGCTTGTTGGGAGCTTTCCTGTGTAAATAGTTTTATTTCTTTTATTTTCTTTGGGGGTCAGTAGGAGAAGACCATGATTAAATTGTTGAAGTGGCTCTTATATGCTTTATTGTTGATTTAACCAAGACCCATATTGTTTTGTCTTCTCCTGTTTATTGAATGCTCGCAGATTCCAGCTTAGTCCAATGCACGTGCACTCTTATTATTATTCACATCATTCGGTCATGCGAGTGAAAGGCAATTATGATGATATATGATGGACTGACTGAGATGAGAAAACCTGGTATGAACTCGACCTCTTTTGTTTTTGTAAATATGATGAGTTCATCATTCTTGATTCAGCTTGTTATGAATAAACATGTTCACAATGAAAATTAGAGATCATAGTTGCTTGTGCCATGCTTGATTAGCTATGAGTTATAATGGTTTACCTTGCGTGCCAACATGCTATTGAGATGGTTATGGTGTGGTATGATGGGGTGGTATCCTCCTTTGAATGATTTAAGTGACTTGACTTGGCACATGTTCACGCATGTAGTTGAAACAAATCAACATAGCCTTCACGATATTTATGTTCATGGTGGATTATATCCTACTCATGCTTGCATCCAATGTTTATTAATTTTAATGCATGTACATGGTTGTTGTCGCTCTCTAGTTGGTCGCTTCCCGGTCTTTTGCTAGTCTTCACCTGTATTAAGCAGGAATACTGCTTGTGCATCCAAACTCCTTAAACCCCAAAGTTATTCCACATGAGTCCACTATATGCGGTATCTACCTGCCATTCCAAGTAAATTTGTATGTGCCAAACTCTAAACCTTCAAATGATCATCCTATTTTGTATGCTCGAATAGCTCATGTATCAACTAGGGTTGTCTGTATCTTCCATGCTAGGCGGGTTATTCTCAAGAGGAGTGGACTCCGCTCCTCACTCATGAGAAAATGGCTGGTCACCGGGATGTCTAGTCCCATGCTTTATGCAAACTAAATCAAAAATAATTGCAAAACAAAACTCCCCCTGGGACCTGATGTATGTTGAAGGCACTTGTTGTTTCGAGCAAGCCATGGATTGATGTTTGTTGGTGGAGGGGGAGTATAAACTTTACCATTCTGTTTGGGAACCGCCTATAATGTGTGTAGCATGGAAGATATCGCCATCTCTTGGTTGTTATGTTGACAATGAAAGTATACCGCTCAAAATATTATTCACCTCTATTTCAAAACCGAGCTCTGGCACCTCTACAAATCCCTGATTCCCTCTGCGAAGGGCCTATCTATTTACTTTTATATTGAGTCATCACCCTCTTATTAAAAGCACTAGCTGGAGAGCGCAGCTGTCATTTGCATTCATCACTGTTAATTTATATTGGGTGTGACTATGATTGGATCTCTTTTACCATGAATTACAATGTCTAGTCAGTCCTTGATCTTTAAAGGTGCTCTGCATTTATGTATTGCGGTCTCAGAGAGGGCTAGCGAGATACCGTCTTGTTATATCATATTATGATTGTTTTGAGAAAGTGTTGTCATCCGAGATTTATTATTATGGCTTGCTAGTTGATTATGCTGTTGATATAGGTAATCATGAGACCTGAGAATTATTGCAAATGTGGTTAGTTATAATCTTTGCTGAAAACTTGAATGCTAGCTTGACATATTTATAACAACAAGAGCAAACAGAGTTTGTAAACATTTTTCTTTATTTATTTCAGTTTGTCAACTGAATTTCTTGAGGACAAGCAAGGGTTTAAGCTTGGGGGAGTTGATATGTCTCCGTCGTATCTACTTTTCCAAACACTTTTGCCATTGTTTTGGACTCTAACTTGTATGATTTCAATGGAACTAACCCGGACTGATGATGTTTTCAGCAGAATTGCCATGATGTTGTTTTATGTGCAGAAAACAAAAGTTCTCGGAATGACCTGAAACTCCACGGAATATCTTACAATAAATAATAAAAAATCCTCGCCAAAGATGAAGACCAGGGGGCCCACACCCTTGCCACGAGGGTGGAGGGCGCCCCCTACATCGTGGGCCCCCTGGAGACCTCCCGACTCCAACTCCAACTCTATATATCTGCTTTCGGGGATAAAAAAATAGGAGAGAAGAAATCATCGCGTTTTACGATATGGAGCCGCCGCCAAGCCCTAAAACCTCTCGGGAGGGTTGATCTGGAGTCCGTTCGGGGCTCCGGAGAGGGGAATCCGTCGCCATCGTCATCATCAACCATCCTCCATCACCAATTTCATGATGCTCACCGCCGTGCGTGAATAATTCCATCGTAGACTTGCTGGACAGTGATGGGTTGGATGAGATTTATCATGTAATCGAGTTAGTTTTGTTAGGGTTTGATCCCTAGTATCCACTATGTTCTAAGATTGATCTTGCTATGACTTTGCTATGCTTAATGCCTGTCACTAGGGCCCGAGTGCCATCATTTCAGATCTGAACCTATTATGTTTTCATCAGTATATGAGAGTTCTTGATCCTATCTTGCAAGTCTATAGTCACCTATTATGTGTTATGATCCGTTAACCCCGAAGTGACAATAATCGGGATACTTACCAGTGATGACCATAGTTTGAGGAGTTCATGTATTCACTATGTGCTAATGCTTTGTTCCGGTTCTCCCCGCTGCCACGGTGTAACATCCCAAATTTCCAATTTGGAATGTTATACATTAGATCATCATTACATAGCATATTTTATTGCTTTTAGGCCTGATCCAGAAATTCTAGGCAACTCAAGGACCCACGGAGAGAGTTGGGGATTTCGTTCTTTTCATATTTGAGTTTTCTCAAATTTTGAAAATAGGATCATTTGATTTTATTTATTTTATCTTCAATTATTTCTATTATAAAAATATGAAAGAGGGAATAAAATGACTTTCCCAAAATAAAGAAATATTGAGAGTTTAATAATAAAATCAAATAAGTTTTTGTTTTGGAGTTTTTCACTGTTTTATTTGAATATAGGAAAAATTGCACGTTTTCAAAAACTACATTTAGGGCCAAGAAAATGTTCATCCTGTTCTAAATATTTTATTTAGACGGTGAAAATTTGTTTTGGCAATTTTAGAATTTTATTTATTTATTTAGGATTTTTCTTAGTTCGGTAGAATTTTTTTAAAAAAAACCTGCGCGCCCGACTGGGCCAGGCCGGCCCGCCAGGCGCCACCGCCTCCTCGCCCACGCTGCCGCCGGACTCGGAGAGTCCGAGCCGGAGCCGCCGCCGCCGCCCGACCCCCCTCCCCAAGTCGGACGCCGCCGCCCCCCTCCCTCCTTTATATACCACCCCGGGGCCCCCACCCTGGAGCCCCGAGTCGCCGCCGCCGCACCCCATGCCGCCCGCGCCGCCGCAAGCCGCGGCCTGTCCCGCCGCCGCAGCCGCCGCCCCGCCGACGCCGTCGCCGCCCCGCCACCCCACGCCGCCCGGAACCCCGCCGGAGCCCCGCCGGAGTCCGAGCCGAGGTAGCCGTCGCCGCCCAGTTTTCTGAGAAAAACTGATCTGGTTTTTTAGAAAACCCTAGTTTCATTTTTTAAATAGATCGGTTTTTGGTTTATTTATTTAGCGAGCGTTCGTTCGTTCGTTTTTTTTAACGAAAGCGTTCATCGTTTAGTTCCAGAAAACGAATATTCGTTCGTTATTCTGTTCGTCGTTTTTCTTTTTCCCGGATTATTCCACGATTATTTCTGATCGCGATTTCTGATCCGATTTACGTTTTAGTGTAACTCTTCGCTCGTTTATCAGAATCAGGCGATTCAAGCGCCTGAAGTTTCGCCTCAAAACCCTCTTTCCGTTTAACCAACTCAAACAAGTTTTTGCCTCTGTAAAATTTGACCTAGATCCAGATTAGTAAACGAAGTTTGTTTCTTTTGTCGTTTGTCTTTCGTTGCTTCGTTCGATTTGATTTCTTTTGCCAACTGGAGTTCTTAAGTTGAACTTTCTGGTTAGATCTCTTATTTGTGTTTTACCTGTGCATTAGTTGAGTAGTTATTGTATGCTTGTTTGTTTGTTTGCGTTAGAGTACCCGTTGTGCGCCGCTTGGTACTTCGAATCCCTAGGTTTCACGGATCATCAGCAAGGCAAGTGACACTTTGATCATACCTCCTACTACCCAGTTTTTATTGCATTAGGTCAATCCTCAAACATTGTATGATTAGGATCTAATTAAATTGTGGGTTTTGGGAAGTAGATGAGGTAGTACCTCTTACCTGTTTCTTTATCAAACCCTGGGACTTACTTCTATGTTTGCTTATATTGCCATACTATGCTAGTAGACGTGGATTGGGTGAGTGTATCCATGACAGATGTGAGATTGTTAATTAATGGTTTATTTAAGGTGGCAACTTAAACACACATCTGGGTGGATTGAGGCACCTGGGTATTCCAGCGATTGCCTGTTTTTTCTTTTGGACCGCCACCCAGACTCAAAGAGATCATGAGATTATTCATGCTAGAAACTTCCGTGTGCAACCACAAGCTACTATGGGCTCTAGCATAGTTGATTAAGTCATGCGAACTCTTATAGTGGTAGACTAGTAGATGTAGGGGAAAGTAGGTGTAACGGTCTACCCGATCGTAAGGTGCTAGCGCTTCTGAAAAACTATGTCTCGGTCATCCGTTTCTCAAACACCATGTAGTGCGAGAACCCCAACGGAGGAGATCGAGTCTTGTGGGGAAAAGTGTGCAAACCTCTGCAGAGTGTATAAACTAATCATGGTTAGACGTGTCTCCGGTTATGGACAACCTGAGTATCTAGTACCTGGATTATCATGTGAATCTCATCATGTTACTCTAATTAATTTTGTTGGGTTTTAATGATTATGTTTAATTGGGATTGAGAGGGTGTCTACACTCTTTATGTTTAACAACTACCATGATAGTTAAATAAAAATTTATTCCTTTGCAGTAGGGAAAAATTGGCTTTACGCAAAACTGTAACCATAGAGCTTTCCACCAGCCAAATATGCATGCAGTATAGCCTTATTCCTTCATTACTCTCTATGTGTTACTGCTCCCCAAAAGGATTAATGCCATCTGCGCTTATACCAAACCATACGTTCCTTGCGTCATCTGCAAACTCCTTCCCGTACTTTCTTTCGATTTTTCTCCACTGCGACCCGTTAGCGGGTACTCTCAACTTTCCGTCTTTCTTACGGTCTTCTCTGTGCCATCGCATCGCCTTGGCATGCTCTTTGTTTTGGAACAAACGTTTCAACCGTGGTATTATAGGAGCATACCACATCACCTTGGCAGGAATCTTCTTCCTGGGGCGCTCGCCCTCGACATCACTAGGGTCATCGCGGCTGATCTTATAGCGCAATGCACCGCATACCGGGCAAGCGTTCAAATCCTCGTACTCACCGTGGTAGAGGATGCAATCATTAGGGCATGCATGTATCTTCTGCACCTCTAACCCTAGAGGGCAGACAGCCTTCTTTGCTTCGTACGTACTCTCGGGCAATTCGTTGTCCTTTGGAAGCATATCCTTTATCATTACCAGCAACTTTCCAAATCCCTTGTCAGATACACCATTCTCTGTCTTCCATTGCAGCAATTCCAGTGTGGTGCCCAGCTTTTTCTTGTCACCTACGCAATTCGGGTACAACAATTTTTTGTGATCCTCTAACATGCGCTGCAACTTCTTCTTCTCCAAATCACTTGCGCAGTTTCTCTTTGCATCGGCAATGGCCCGACCTAGATCATCAACGGGCTCATCCGATGCCTCTTCTTCAGCTTCTTCCCGCATTGCCGGCTCAGCTTCTTCCCGCATTACCGGCTCAGCTTCTTCCCTCGTTGTTGTATCATCGTATTCAAGGAACCCATGGCCAGGATAGCTGTCGTCATCCTCTTCTTCTTCATTGTCTTCCATCATAACCCCTCTTTCTCCATGCTTGGTCCAAACATTATAGTGGGGCATGAAACCGAACTCAAACAGGTGGACGTGAATGGTTCTTGACGTAGAGTAATTGTGACCATTCTTACAGCCAGCACATGGACAATGCATAAAACCATCCGCTCGCTTGTTTGCCTCAACCGCAAGCAGAAAAGTACGCACGCCATTAATGAACTCGGGAGAGCATCGGTCATCGTACATCCATTGCCGACTCATCTTCAATACACAGCACCGAAAACATCAAATTAATACAATACATAAAGTTCATACATAAAGATCATATAACACTTAAATGCAACAAACAAATAACTCTCTAGCTAAAGAATTTAAATGCAACAACAAATGCGATCAAGATCGCAACTAAGGTAACAATTGATCCAACAACATAATGATACCAAGCCTCACTATGAATGGCATATTTTCTAATCTTTCTAATCTTCAAGCGCATTTTCTCCATCTTAATCTTGTGATCATCGACGACATCAGCAACATGCAACTCTAATTCGATCTTCTCCCCCTCAATTCTTTTCAATTTTTCCATCAAATCCTCGTTTTCTCTTTCAACTAAATTTAACCTCTCGACAATAGGGTCGGTTGGAATTTCCGGTTCAACTACCTCCTACATACAAATATCTACCTCCTAAACACGAAATGCAATGAATAGTTTTGAAAGAGAATATACCACATCTGAATCATAACCCGGACGAGGGCTGACGGGGACGGATATCAAAACCATGGCACTATGTATAACAAACAACGTATGGGTAAGATAATTATACGAGTAACTATATATCCAAATCACACAAACATCATTTTTTTTATATAAAACTTCATGAACAAGAGGCTCACCACAAGGTGGTGCCGGCGACGGGACGTTGCGAGCGATCGACGGTGGTTACGACGGAGATTTAGAAGGTACTAAGTAAACCACACCTACATATGCAAACTAAGTGTTATTTTTGACCTCAAATTGCATATAAATCAAATACTAGGACATATATATATAATTCCTCCCAAATTACTAAACTCAAAAATCAATCACTATATAAAGCATTGCACGAGCTAATCTAGCAATGAGAGATGAAAGGAAAAAGTTGCTAACCTTTGTGATCATTTGAATGGATGGGGGCCTTCAAATCTTGGGCAAAATATGTGATGAGCTTGAGAGGAAGAGGGAAAAGAACATAGAGGAGAGGGGAAAGGGAAAGAACAGAGCGAGCTCGGGTGGACGAAGGGTCTATGTAGGACGACCTTTAGTACCGGTTCGTGATACGACCCGGTACTAAAGGTGCTGGAGGGGCCCCGGACTGACAACATCCTGCCACCACTCACTTTAGTAACGGTTCGTGGCACGAACCGGTGCTAAAGATTCGCCACAAACCGGTACTAATGAGAGCGGCCCGGCTAGCCGTTGAAACCGGCACTAATGTACACATTAGTGCTGGCTCAAATTCAAACCGGCACTAATGTGCTTCACGTTTGACCCTTTTTCTACTAGTGGGTAAGGGTAGTGTTATTAGCTTGCATAATGTAATAGTAAAAAAGATGTGATGCTTTGATAAATCAAGTTTAGTCAATTCAGGTTGCTCTTGATAAGCAAACTGATCTTATAAAAAAGCAAAATCAAATCCAACTTAATGCTTCGATTGATTTGGTGAGATGTTGCATCAAGGCTTATCTTTCTGAGGCCATGACGAGTCAGAAGAGTCAAAATATTCAAAAAAAAATTAAGGAATTTTTTTGAGACTTGGTACATACTTTGGCAAACCAAAATAAAGCTATATGAAATGTAGTCCTGGAGTGAACCCAATGGTCAAATTTTCTGGCTCCGCCCCTGATCTTGCATGTAATTTAGAGATGACAAAAGAAATGTCTACAATGGGTCATCTCTTAGCCTTATCTTCAATAACTAGCTCTTCCTAAAAATATGGTGAGACATATTGTGCTAAGAGATCATCTCTTGTCTTCTCTCAAATAAGAGAAGACAAGCCTTTTCTTATGAGTTCTCTCTCCTACACCTCATCAATTATTCTACATGCCACTCTCAAGATAGCATCATTGTACACGCCCTAGCAGGCGCTGCACAGGAAGGCGTACGTCGGTATGTCCCGCCGCTGTATAGATAGATAGATATATAGATAGATTAGAAGATAGAATAGATAAAATAGATAGAAGGTAGATAGATAGAATAGATGCATGGCCCATAAGCCACTGGTGCATCCGGTGCACCAGTTTGGTTGTTCCACAGGATAATTTTCGTTCTCTGTTGCATGTGCCCATTAGTTTCTACTCTCACATATACGCACCCTGTACATGTCCTACCACCATTTCTCCCAACCCGGAACAGAATAGAACAAAGCTAGCAGTCACTCATAGGTAGCCACCATGGACGCGGCCTCGGTGCTTCTCCCCTTCGTCCTGGCGCTGGTGGCGATCCCGATCTTGCTCGCGCTACTCGACTGGCTGCGCCTCCCGCCGGGCCCGTGCCCGTGGCCGGTGGTAGGCAACCTGCGCCAGATCAAGCCCGTGCGTTGCCGCTGCTTCCAGGAGTGGGCGGAGCGGTACGGGCCAATCTTCTCCGTGTGGTTCGGCTCCTCCCTCACCGTTGTCGTCTCCACGCCGGAGCTGGCCAAGGAGGTGCTCAAGGAGCACGACCAGCAGCTTGCCAACCGCACCCGGAACCGCTCCACCCAGCGCTTCAGCCGCAACGGCCAGGACCTCGTCTGGGCCGACTACGGCCCGCACTACATCAAGGTGCGCAAGCTGTGCAATCTTGAGCTCTTCACGCAGAAGCGACTCGAGGCGCTCCGCCCCATCCGGGAGGACGAGGTCACCGCCATGGTCGCGTCCGTCCATCGCGCCTGCCATCGGCCCCGGTAAGCAAAGCAAGCAACCGAGATCGCACCTTTTTTATGTTCTTTTTCACCTCCGCACACTGACATTACTTATGCCATGCATTATTGTTGCTGCTGCAAATAAACTCGTACGTCGAGTGGTTGACGAATTGCTTTCTCCTGTTAGACTCGTGTTGGGATGGGAGTTCGCCGGATTAGCAAAATGTCTAACTGTTGTGTACCTTTCTTAGTGTCAAGCTTGCATGGAAAGGAAAAAGAACCCCGCAAAAAAAAAGAGCACTGTTATGCGACGCTTTGGATCCGATTTCAGTACCAAAAATAATACGAGCCATCCATCGAATCGTCGTGCTAAGGCCGGATGCCAAAGCATTGTACACACTGATTCTGACAAGAAAAAACATTCATAGCAACATTTTATAAGATTCATACCATAATTCTAATTGCAACATTCATAACAATATGTTATAAGATTCATTCAACAAATATAACAAGATTTGGTAAATGAAATCAGTGTACAATATATCGTTTGCTATAGCGCGTTATAGATTCGCTATAGTAGCAGATTTTAAAGGATGCGCTATTTTGTCGTAGCACACTATTTTTTCCCTTGTTAATAACACAATTCTAATTGCAAAGTTCATAGCAAAATACTATAAGATTCATAGCAATATCGTATTGAGTTGAGTTGTAAATTAATTGTTCCAATGTTTTTAGGTAATGAAGGAAAGCCATTGGTTCTGAGGAGTCACCTTGCTATGGTGTCTTTCAACAATATAACACGGCTAGTTTTTGGGAAGCGGTTCATGAATGCAAATGGCGACATTAACGAAGAAGGGCATGAGTTCAAGAGTATTGTCAACAACGGGATAAAAATAGGTGCATCTCTCTCTATTGCTGAATATGTTTGGTACTTGAGATGGCTGTTTCCACTTAATGAGGAGCTTTACAAGACCCACAATGAGAGAAGGGATCACCTGACCAAGAAGATCATAGAAGAGCATGCGAAGGCCCTCGAGGAGAGTGGTAGCAAGAATCATTTCGTGGATGCACTGTTGACTCTCAGAGAACAGTATGACCTTAGTGATGACACAGTTTTCGGACTTCTATGGATATGATGGATGCCCCTTTATATTTAATTAATATATCTTCATACAGTACATTTTGATTTTAGTGTCATAAGATGTCCCAATTTTTAATGTGGAATAAAATATCAATGCCTTGTCAGTGCTCCCATTATTTGCATAAATGTTGCATTCCCTGCCTTTTTATTGCATTGATTGATTTTTGGGAGAAGGGAAAGTTTAGCCAAATTTACTAGATATACGTTTGGTGAGATGCCACTCTCTCAAGGTTGGTGTATGATGCTGGGATTGGAAAATGCATGTTTATTTTCTCGTTACAAATAAGGTAATGCTTTGCGAAAATACAAAGGTGAACATGGTTCCACACGCACCCATGTGAATAGTAAATACAAAGATTTTTAAAAAAAAATCTGAAATTTCGGGGTATGAAACTTAGTCGACAATTCTACTCGAGTGTGAAGTTTCGTGATCTATTGACACCTATGGTATTCTTAGTGAAGAAAATAAAATTAGGACCATACTATTCATCAAATAGTGTGTTTTTTAATATAGCTTCGATTTTGTCATTTTTGCCAAGATTGCCATGAATGTGATTTCTTCGTGAAACGAGTATACTGGTTAGCTATGTATATTATAAAAAAAAGTTCAGATTTTTTGTTTTTTCTAGTATTTTTTTGATTTTACTATTAATAAGGGGTGCGCGTGGAGCCATGTTTACCAAATCCGTGTCCAATGCTTTTTTGTTAAATACTAATTGATCACGAACTATTTCCTCCTTCACATGTTACTTGTTGGTCAAACAAATGGATTTAGCACTGATATACGTCTAGATACATTCGGCTGGGCGACAGTTAATATGAGAAGGAGGGAGTAGTATTTAGCCAAAAAAAATTGTCACACTGTGGCTCTTTATATTCGTATCTTGCAAATGCCAAACTTGTTCATACTGCTAAATCAACATCAAAGCAGTACACGATATCTGCTATGTACTGAAGTTGCAGCCTGATAATCTGTTGAGGGGGCCCTCTTGTGATTTCTTTAGTGCTTACCACCCCAAAATTTGTTCCTTGTGTTCAGGACATCATCACTACTGGAATGGATACAACAGTCATATCAGTCGAGTGGGCAATGGCAGAGCTGGTCAGGTATCCCAGGGTGCAGAAGAAGCTGCAAGAGGAGTTGGACAGTGTCATCGGCCGTGACCGCGTCATGTCCGAGGAAGACTTCCAAAAACTGCCCTACTTGCTAGCCCTCGTCAAGGAGTCCCTCCGGTTGCACCCGGCAACGCCGCTCATGCTGCCGCACAAGGCCAGCGCAAGCGTCAAGGTCGGCGGCTACAACATCCCAAAGGGCGCCGATGTCACGGTGAATGTGTGGGCGATCGCTCGCAACCCCGATGAGTGGAGAAACCCGCTGGAGTACAGGCCAGAGCGTTTCCTCGAGGAGAGCATTGACATCAAGGGTGGTGACTTCAGGGTGCTCCCCTTCGGCGCGGGCCGGAGGGTGTGTCCTGGCGCGCAGCTGGGAATCAACCTCGTGGCCTCCATGATCGGGCACCTTCTGCACCATTTCGAGTGGTCTCTGCCAGAAGGTACCATGCCGGAGGATGTTGACATGATGGAGTCCCCTGGAATTGTCATGTTCATGAGCACGCCGCTGCAGGCTGTCGCCAAGCCGCGCCTGGACAAGGAGGAGTTGTACAACAGGGTCCCGGTTGAGATGTGAGCAAGGTTTTGGATTTTGAATGATGTTTTTTTCTCGCGGGGGACCGAGATTCTAGGTTACCACGGTAACCATGAAATACTAGATAAATTTCAGGCAAAATTTAAATCAAATCTTGAATTCAAAATTATGTAAGTACCACTTATATACATTATTATTGAACTTAATATATTCAGAAACTATCTGCTGGCAGACGGGTTAGGTCCGCAGGACCGAGGGTCGAACCAGTGGCCTATATATAAGGTTGGACTCGATATGGAAAACCCTAGTTACCACTACAACATCGCTAGTTAGGTATGATATATGTTTCAGTTCCTGTTGTGTCTAACTACACATCGACCGTTTAAATTCATTTCTTTTAAGTTCCAGTATTTGTTTTACTCGGTGTATGGGTTTCTCATGGGGCGGCGTGATTTGCCGGGCGGTTTGTGAAAAAAAAACCTTGGATGTGAGCAGCTTGGAATGTTTGTTTGAGGAGTGGCTTGGAATGTGTTACACCGTTGGGCATTTGTCCCTCCTAAAAACAGGTGCTTGATTGAGCTCATGTTATTGTAAACTGGGTATTAACTTTCCTTTGAAATCATAAAGTTACAGTTTGAGACCGTTTAAACCTCTTGATGGCTCTCGGAAAAGATGCGCCACGAGGCAACCGCCGTCTCCGTCCCGTCTCCATGAAGATACTTTATTTTGCCGAGATGCCCCCCTTGGCTCTCGGCAAATTGTTTGCCGTGTGCCAGATGGATGGTTCTCGACGAAATTTTGTTTATCTCAGAGGTGTAAGGCGAGAACTCTTTGCCAAGAACAATTCTGGGAAAAGCCTTTGCCGAGTTTATTTGGCCCTTTGCCATGTGTTTCTGGCACTCGGCGTAAAGTGAATTTATAGTAGTGTTTGTTCTACTTTGATTATGTACTTAGATGTGTATTCGCATAGAATTTTGATTTTTACTAATGATAAAAAAATAGACAGTGTATTTCTCCACCTATTACCTAATACTATCCATGTAAATGATGGTTGAATACCGTGCTCTCGACTGAAACTTGGCACTGTGTTCACATTTTAGGTCCTCTTAGGGCATCTCCAACGTTGTATGTCAAACTCCTCGTAACCGCACGGTCCGGACAGTTTAAACCCTACAAGGCTGTCCTCCAAATGTCCGTGGACGGGTCCAAACATATGAATTCTCACAAAACGGAAGCAAACCGATAGGAGGTTTGCAGGTGGCCGAACCTATGCCACGTACACTACTGACTTCCTAGACCCACACAGCTTGTGGCAGATTAAATAACTCCGGCAATGGGCAGATTCAACTGGATCTATATTGCGTCTTCTACCGGTACTTTTGTGTTAAAGACGACAAGGGCAAGGGCACAACAACCGGCGCTGAAGCCCAAACCGCCCAATAACGTGTTCAGCCTCTCAGGAATCCCCTGCCGAGTCCATCGTCGTTCTCCTCTAAATCCACGTTGCTGAGCCACCCTCCGTGCCACCGCACCACACGCTGGTGCTCCTTCTTCTAACACTGCGCCGCCTCTGCGTGACGACTGCCACTTCGAGTCTGCGGCACATCGGTGCTGCGCAGCCGCCACTACCGGACTCGCGGTCTATGCCTACGGCCAGGGGCCGTCGGCATAGGCCCCTAAGCCGTCGGCATAGATCTATGCCGACGGCTGCCGTCGGCATAGAGCCGTCAGTGTAGATCACGTCAGCGTACTCCTGTCAGACCGTCGGCATAATAATGCCGTCGGCATAGGGGGCTATGCCGACGTCCCTGGCGCAGCCGTCGGCATAGTTTAGCCGTCGGCGTAGTTTTCCGTCTGACGGCCACGGACGGCGCTGTCAAAACTGCTGGCGGCTCAGGAGGCGACACGTGGCAAAGATATGCCTACGGCAAAGCCGTCGGCATAGATTTAACCTATGCCGACGGCTTTGCCGTAGGCATAGCCCTGCCACGTGTCACCTCCTGGTGGCTCCTGAGCTTATCTATGCCGACGGCTTTGCCGTAGGCATAGTTTTTTTTAAATTTTTTTTTTGTTTTTCCTGTTTTCTCTTTTCCAATTCATTTGACAACATTTCAAAACAGAATAATATGAAATATGACAGTTCATCAACATCATTTAAACATAGTCAAGTTCATCGTCTAAAGATCACCGACGAAAGTCCACGAACATAAGTAGTGCAAGACATGAAACATCATAAAAGTTGAAACATGAAAGACATGGCACAACGGCCGCATACACGGAATCATCATCGACATCAAGCACCACCGAGTCCACCTCCGCCAAAACCACCACCACCACCGAGTCCACCTCCGCCAAAAGCACCACCTCCGCCAAGTCCACCTCCGCCAAAACCACCACCAAGTCCACCTCCGCCAAAACCGCCACCGCCAAGTCCTCCTCCGCCAAAACCGCCACCGCGACCACCATCACTCTGCCAGATCGGAGTGACTGGGGTCGACGGAGCAGGAGTCGAGCCACCGGTCCCCTACATGTTTGAAAGAAGTTTCTAACGGTAAATATGACATGATAGTGTTGAATGAACGAGAACTAGTTTCTCATTAGTTAGGCAAATTTACTAACCGGAGTATCACCGCCTAGTGCCAGCCATTCCTCGAACGTGGGAATGTGTGGGGCGTCTCCCGCAGGTGGTGGTGGGGGTCCAACTTGTGGTGGCTCCGTGCGGTTAGTCCAAGACGCCAACATAGCCTGGATGTTAGTTAAACAAGTCCACTTAGAAACAAGCCATGATCAACAAAGTCAAAAGGAATGAAAGTGCAAATTTGAGCTTGGTTTAAGAGGGCAAAACTAACCGCCATCACTTGACGGCTGTAATCATCGTTTGCCTTCACTCGTTGCAAGTACTCCCTCACCTCAATATGCCTATGCTCAAGAAAGGCCTGATATGCCTACAAAATTGAGGTTGTTTCTAAGTGGGCAGTGATGAAAATAAACTAAGAAAGATAGAGACAAAGAAGATAAGGGGAAGTACTTACAGCACGTTGGCGGACTAAGGGAGGCTGCGAACGCCCCGTACTCTCTAACGGGCTCGGGTTGGTAGCTTGAAGCCGTGTGTACGAGATCGACGGAGTGATCAAGCCATCGAAACACGGATACCGGCCATGGGACTTACCCTGGATGACCACCACCGCCGTGTCGTCGATCTGAGACTGGGCGACCTCAGGAACGGGAACATCCGGATGCAACTTCTGATAGTTCTGAGTGTAAGACTGCAGGTGTTGCTCGGTCTTGCCGTAGTACTGGCTCTCGCCCTCCTTGCGATCACTCCGCTCGCGGGCCAGCTTCCATGACTCCATGTCTGAGAGCGGCCTCTGCAACTTGTCCTCCTGCAACGTCAAACAGAAGTTAGCCATACATAAGAACATGACGGTAAAGAAGAACCAAAATGCATCTTTTATATAGATATACCTTCATGGCCTTGAAGCCCCAGTGGTTCCTGTTTCCTTGGCCGTGTGTCCCGTCTTTTCCACGGTTAGCCCGGGCCTTGATGCTCTTGGCAACAAACTCTGGATCGTCACCGACCCACCTATCCACCAAACACGCCCATCCGTCATGCCTTCCATAGCACCAACGAGGAACAACCTATGCAAATTTTGGAAGCATGACATGTGAGCACGAAACATATAGTTGACTCCTTGAAACAATGAAAAGTCAGTAATAGTTACCATCATGAACTGCTCCCTGCTCATGGTAATTTTTTGCCTCTGTGCTTGAGTTTTGGTCATCTTTTGTTGCAGGTAGATGTGGTAGTACTGTGAGACGGCAACCCAACGCACCTCGTACTGCAACTGACGAGCTTTCTTCTTTGCAGACGCAAGTAAGACCACATCGGCTCTGGCCTTGTGCTTGTCAAGAACTCTATAGAGTTGCTGCAATCATGCATAAACCAGAAGCAAACAAGGCATGAGTTGAGTGATTCAATGATAAACTATGAACGAAACTAAAGACAAGTGATTCAAAAGGGAACTTACCCAAAATTTGGTGATCACGGCCTTAGCGGCCGTCCCGTACTCCGCATTGCTGCAAGCCTCGTAGTGGGCCCAGCTTGTGGCCAAAACACGCAGCTGTGGGTCCCTGTCTGGCCGCGGGCAGAATAGGCCAGGCCAAAACTGCTTCAACAGGACAGTGAGAAGGCCGTTCGGTTTACAGCCCTTTCCGTGAAGGATCCAGTTACTGCAAAAGAATCAAAGGGTTGCCATGTGTACAATAAAAAAATGTTGTCATGTGTTGAAAGTATGATTGAGATGCACTTACTCTGTCCCCGCAGGTTCAATGAGCCACTTGTGCGCCTCGATAGAAGGTGGTGTAGGTACTCCGGCATTACCACGCAGCCAACCCTGCGGAGCACCCGATGGCAAGTCACCCCACAACTCGGGGTCAACCTCCCCTCCACCCTCCTCGCCCTCCTCGGCCTCCTCCTCCTCGGCCTCCTCCTCCTCGGCCTCCTCCTCCTCGACATCAGGAATATACTCCTCCTCAGACTCAGAAGCTGCATCAGCATAGGAGGGCATCGAAGAAGACCCTCCTATTTCGGACACGTCCCGGAGTTTTTTGGCCCGGTTGCCTCTCCCTGCACCTCCTCGTCCTCTAGGGGCTCTCCCCCCACCCCCTCCTCCTCTAGGGTCTCCTCCCCCGACCCCTCCACCTCCCTGTGAGGTGCCATCCTCGCGTAGCCGGGAGGGAACCTTGTGGGCTCGTCCACTCCGAGTAAGTCCTCCTTTGAGTTTACTGAGGAAACTGGCACCGCTGGACTTGCCCATGATTAGCAAACCTGCATTGAGAAGAGAATAAACAATTAGTAAGGATATAAAAAACAAACATACAGGAAAGACATTAATAACGGAAGAGAACATTATTAAAAGAACATACATTTTCTAGAACCCATATGAATCATCACTATTGTAATCTATTTGTCGACCGGTCTCATCATCACTATCCCGCATATCTTCTTCGTTGTCTGACGGAGGTGGAGGCTCTTCCTCATCATCAGTGTCAGCGTCTTCATTTAACTTTTCAAGCATAATTATGTCTCTTTGATTCACAACTGCCTCACCATCAATCCGGGCGCCGTCGTCGTTTGGGTCAAGGTCAACATAACCCAAGTCATCATCCTCCTTGTTTCGGACCACGTCATCATGTTCCTCTTGAAAAAACACTCCCTCGTATGTCATGGGGTTTATGTTGTAGTAATCATCATCGTTCGGGTCCGGTAGCTTACCATGTGGCGACACCTTGAACACAACTTCCCAACCCTTTAGGTACTCTTTCTGGCATGGGTAAGGCAGATAATATACTTGTGTGGCCTGGGTAGCGGCGATAAAGAGATCAGCTCCGGCATAGACGGTTGATGGTTTAACTTCAACTAAACCAACAGAAGGCGTATGTCTCAGACCCTTTTTGGGGTCGAACCATCGGCATTTGAACACAGTGAGACTTAGGTGTTTACGGCCACATTTGAATGTAAGCTCGTATATTTTTCCTACCCTTCCGTAGTAATCTACATTATTATCTCCTTCGGTGAAGACTCCGGTATTTATGGTTTTGGGATCAGGCCGATTGTTCTGGTGCTCCTCTGTATGGAAGCGATACCCATTCACATCATACTTTTGGCATGTCATGACGGTAGGGTCAAAACCCATGGAAACCCATCTCAATTCTTCATCCATTGATTCGTTCGGATCATTTCCCTACAAGTTTAATTGAAATTATAGGGTGCATGAGTTTAATTGGAAGTGTGAAATGGGTAATAGGGAAGTGTGAAATATTACTTTCTCCATGAACCACGCAACAAAATTTTTCCTTCCATCAGCACCCTTTCGGAGAAGAGCAAGTGCCTCCGCTTCAGTAGGAGGCAGTATTCCTGTCCATTCTTCCTCAACGAATCGACTACAATAAGAAAAGCGGTATAAGAACTAGGCAAAGTGAACATAACGAATTGACTAAAAGAATGGTGCAAAGGTATTACCTCATCCACTCATCCTCAACTTCCTTGATGTTGTGCAAGATATAGAACATGACATCCTCCCACTCATCTCGTGGCATGACATAAGATGTCGAGCATCCAGCCCTGCCACCTTGCCCGGTGAATAGGGGCAACTTGGGTTTATACTTGGGTTCTTCTGTATTGTATCGAGACACCTTATTGTGCAACGTGGGAACATGGTCCGGATAGTAGGCTGTCCTGAGGTCTGCCACCTCCTCTAGGATAACTGCCTCAGCTATGGAAGCTTCAATCTTAGCTTTGTTTCCACATTTCTGTCTTAGATGCTTGTTCTGTCTCTCAGGGCCGTACTGCCAACGATACTGCACAGGGTCCCCCAACAATACCTCGTTCGCAAGGTGCAAAATGAGATGTGTCATCGGAGTAAAGAAGCCTGACGGGAAAATCTTCTCTAGCTTGCATATCAACTCCGGCGCCTTCTTATGCATTTCTTTTATCTTCTCAGGACATACTTCTTTAGCACAAAGCGTTCGGAAGAAATGGCTTAACTCCGCAAGCACACGCCAGACACGCTCGGGAACATAGCCCCGAACCATCACCGGCATAATCCGCTTAATCCATACATGATAGTCATGACTCTTCAGCCGCCGGGGAAGGGTGGACGGGGCCGGCCGGGGCGTAGCAGGGCGTCGGCGGAGGGGCGCAGCAGGGCAGGGTGGACGGCGCCGGTCGGTGCAGCTGGACAGGGAGGGCGCGGGGTCGGGGACGGGTGTGGACGGCGCTGGCGAGAGGTGGCGGAGGGACGGGGGTGGTGGTGGAGTGAGGGGGCGGAGAGGAGGGTGGTCACGGCGGCGCGAAGAAGAGCTGGCGACGGCGTGGCGGC
>NC_041388.1:711897482-711917788 GCF_002162155.2 Triticum dicoccoides | reverse complement strand
GGTACGACGCTCCGGTGGCATTGCCACCCCCAGGGCCCCCGTCCCGCCTAACACTGGAGCGGTTGACCACGAGATCTAGCCCTTTGACTTCCCACGGACGGGCTTTGACCAGTGGAGCTCTCCACCCGGTTGTGTCCGGTCGGCCCATAGGGACACCCGGGAGCAACATCCGGGCCAAAACCACAGCTACATCCACTCCGTGTAGAACCGACGCGGCAGTTTCCCCCCTCGAGGTGCCGCCGGCGGCGCCGTCCGTGAGGGAGGCCACGCACCGGAGATCCGTGCCGCCTCTTCGGACATGCCACAACACCACCCGGTTGTGGTAGGTCATCCGATATATATATAAACACTTGGGAGCAAAGTCCCCTTCGTATAGACCCGATGCGGCTGTTCCCCATTCCAGGTGCCGGCTAGCGGTGGCACCGCTCGTGAGGCGGGTCACACCGCTGTGTACAGAACCGAAAAATAATGTACGTATGCTTATTAACACGTACTATATGTAAGTTAGTCAAATAATAATATTTCAGAAAACATAAAATATAGCTATGAAAAAAAAGAAAAAAAACTAACGAGTGGAGGGGGTGACCGATAACTGGATAGGGGAACTATGATAAAAAGATCGATGATGTGGTAAAAAAAGAAAAAAAAACTATGAAAAAAATATAGCTATGAAAAAAAGAAAAAAAGAAAAAAAGAAAAAAAGAAAAAAGAAAAAAAGAAAAAAAAACTATGCCGACGGCAAAGCCGTCGGCATAGCTGCGGCATAGGGCAGATGGCCGGCGCGCCGCGGATCGGTGATGTGGCATCTATGCCAACGGCAGCCGTCGGCATAAGTGGTGGTCGGTGCGCCTCGGATCGTTGACGTGGTTAGGGCATCTATGCCGACGGCCTCCCGCCTCGGCCGTCGGCATAGATCGGACGCCGTTAGACGGACGTCACGGCGGGATCGCCGGGCCCGCAATTATGCCGACGGCCGGTATATGCCGACGGCCGCTGTAGGCGTAAGTTTGGGTAAGCCGACGGCCGCTCTGGGCCAACGGGGGCCGTCGGCATAGGTCTGAGTAGCCCGGCGGCTTTATTACGCCGACGGCCTGGATATGGCTGTCGGCATAGCGCAGACAAGGCCGACGGGGGCCGTCGGCATAGATATGGCCGTCGGCACAGGGCCCTGTTCCGGTAGTGCGCCCACCCGGTTAGGCTGTGCACTGTTGCGCGCCGGCTTGCAAGAAGCGGCCGCAAGAGCGAGCATTGCAGCTTCTAGAAGCGGCAGGCGCAACATTTGTTCCGACACCCGGCACATTAACCATCACTTGCGCTTTAATTGTGCATATTTAATGTATTGTTGGTGCTTTTCGTACTGCCATACTCTACAGCCTGCAGAGATGAACTAATATTCATATTCAGGACCTTCACAACGAGGTTTGTTGCTTTAAGTTCAGTGCTGGGCTCAATGCTTTGGCAGGATTAAATTAACAATTTCATACTCTACACTTCATTTCTACAACTACATCTTAAATCTATTCTTCCCTTTCTCAAAAGCTACAACTCTTTTTGGGAAAACTATATGCACAAGTACTCACTTGTGCAAAGATTTACATTCATATTTTTTTGCTCATATTTGTAGGTGTCACTTGTTATTCATGGGTTGTATTGTGGCATCTAGTAGTTCCGAAGACAGTTTTATGCATTTCATATATATTTTTTATGTTTTTTCATGTTTTTAGTACTGAATTCCATGAGTTTTGCCTGAATAGACTTGCCCGATTGCATTTGTAAAGAAAAAAAATTAGACCTTAAAACATCCCAAAATAAGTGACTCAATTTGAAGTTAGTACAAAGTTAAGTCACTTATTTTGCGACGAGTGAAGTATAAATTAGTAACTCGCAAATGACAATCATATATACATCCAAGCAAACACTCAGTGGGAAGACACAGAAAAGAACATCATGCATCGGCCGGCTCGCGGCCGGCTGATCTTTTGAAAAGATCAGATAGAATGAGCGCAAACAATGATCAAACTGACATCCGTATGGACCGTATCGTCATGAACAACCATACATAAATTTCGTCACCCGTAAATGACTATCATATTTACATGCAAGCAAACACGAAATACCTGTAGACACTCATACCTCGTCCGGACCAAGAACGATGAAGCCGGCCGAAAGAGCAGACCTCTCGAACCTATTATTCTCGTAGTGCAAACACGTAGCACGAAGACGACGCTGATCGACACTGGACGCCTCCGTTCATGATATACCATAACTAGCTACGAAAGCAGGGCATGCGTGCATGCATATACTACCTAGCCCACGTAACCCACCGACCGACGAATTACGGCGGACCCGTAGTATTGTACGGCCCATCGCCCTGGTGACCATGACCGGGGCCAGGGCTATGACCGGGAGTCGTCTCCTTGTCCATGGGCTCGACGGCGGGGAAGCTGCTGACGCCGTCGCTTCCCTCGGAAGCCCTCTCCGGAGCCGTGGTTGCCACTCCGCCCCTCGCGCAGTGAACTACCCCCGGCATGGAGATGGAGTGCGCGACCAGGAGGAGGGCGATGGCCATGGCGGCAAAGGTCGAAGCAGACGATGATTTGTTGGCCATATTGAACTTGGCAAGACTAGTCGCTACTAGGTTATTGGTATGAGCGTGAGTCGAGTGTTGAGAGGGTGGAGGCGTTATTTGGTGCCTTATATAGACGTCTGGTGAAGTGGTGATTACGGAAGCTTATTGATTTTTGTTAGTGACGATGCAAAAGTGTTAGCACATGCATGCAAGCACACGATGCTTCTTTTCATGAGATGATAAACATAGTCGATCAGATGTTCCATCTTATTTAACAAAGTGCTGGTCCAGCATTCTTGGCGCCAGTATTAGAAACCACCAGCAAGAAACGGTAAAAAGACGTGCCTATCCGATACATCGTGGAGACAGCATACTATACCACCAGCAAGAAACGGTAAAAAGACGTGCCTATCCGATACATCGTGGAGACAGCATACTATACTGTCACAAAAAATGCCGCGTAGATGTGGTAATATTCTGTCCAAGGTTTCCCTCAGATCGAGCGCGTGGTGTTGTCACCTGTACCTAACCTTCTCTTTCGAACCTTGTACTCCCACTTGGACGTTGTTTATCGTCATAATCAAAGCTCGTGGTTGCTTTAGAATGTAAAGCCATGGCTCCGGAATCGTCAAGGAACTCCTATATGTCACACTCTCGTGTGCCCATGAATCACTTGACCATTCTCGACCGAATGTTACTTTAGGAACAACAGGTCTATTTTCAGTGGCGGAGCTTGGTAGAAATTGCTGTATTTTATCTACGTGGCAGATGGATCCCAAGGTTTTACACAACTTCTCATGGTAATTTCAAGTGATCTACACCTTTTTATGATTTGTGTGTACAGCATGGCTATGCAATAGTATTGCATTATTTAACTGTTTTCTTTTGCGGGAGGATAAAAATATTGATGCGAATGGTGGCTACTTTTACTAGGGTGACAAGGATATGGTATTAGCAGCTATCTATGTTTTTGCACAAAGAACAATATTTTACCCGTGGTTTCTCTCATACCAGTGCCGGCAATTCTAACTAACCTTCTGTTCCGAATATTGAAATTGCACTTCAACAAAGTTTATCGCCATAATTAAGTATCATGGTTGCCTTAGACTGTAATCCATGATTCTGAAATCGTTAAGGGACTGCTAGACACGCCCGCGTGCCAATCTCGATTCTAGTTAAACTAGTAAGACCATAATAAGTTAGATAAAGGTGAAACTTATTTTGCAGAACAGCAAGCAACATAGGTAAACTACCACACACACAATGGCTACTGAAGACACGACTCGAGGAGCTTCAAGATTAGTGATATGACCACAAGCGTTAAACTATTAATGGGAGCAGTACCACACAGTTCATAACACACACAGGGTTCATCGTCATCACCACACAGTACTTAAATTCCAGTTTACATATCCGGATGACACGCAGAGTTCATCTTCATCATCACACAATTATCCACCCAAAGGATCAGGCGCCCAAGAAGCTAGGCAGATGAAGATGCAGTCCCTTGATGTGTGTTAAGGTTGCTCTTGCTAGTTCATTCACCGAATCACTTAGTCTAGCCTATCGGAACACATGCAGAGTTCATCTTCATCACCACACATTTCTCCGCTTCACTATCGGCCACTGCAAAATATTGGGCACGCGAGCTGCTCCAACAGACGTTGCAAAAAATCGGCGCGCCAGATGCGAGGAAGAAGAGGGTGGCGGGGGAAAGAAGGGGGCGGTGGGGCGCTCGGGTGTGCGGTTGACAGCTCGGGGGCGCGCGTTTTATAAAGCACGCCGGACGCCGCGTGCCGGGCCGTTTTTTCGCGCGCGCGATTCTTTGCCGCGCGCCGGAATCTCCCGCGCACGCTGGAGCGCGCGAAACCGATCCACGTGCACTAAAACACCTATATACTTAGCGCCGCTGTTAGAGATGCTCTAACGCCACACCGTCTACAAGGCTGCAAGGTTTGTGATTGGAAAAAATCATCGAAGCTAGTTATTGCTCTTAGACCTAGTCCAGTTATGTTACATCTCGAATTCTTGATCAAGCTCCTGCTTGACTTCGCGCGTGTGCGATTCTTTGCCGCGCGCTGGAATCTCCCGCGCACGCTGGAGCGCGCGAAACCGATCCACGTGCACTAAAACACCTATATATTTAGCGCCGCTGTTAGAGATGCTCTAACGCCACACCGTCTACAAGGCCGCAAGGTTTGTGATTGAAGAAAATCATCGAAGCTAGTTTTTGCTCTTAGACCTAGTCCAGTTATGTTACATCTCGAATTCTTGATCAAGCTCCCGCTTGACGCTTGTCCATGTCGAATATTCGCAAGATCTCAACTTAGTCTAAAATTGTCCGACGTGATTTTGTACTAAAGAAAGCAGAAAATTTGAATACTTTTTGTAGGTATACACAGGAAAGAATTATATATGTATGCTCGCAGACTAGTGCATGCATGCATTGACCTGATCTCTTGAGTATGTACGTGGTGCATGGCAAAAATTGCCTACGTACTACATGCAGGCATCCGACCTACTAGAGCGGCAACTCGCACGTCTAGGAGCGCAATACATACCGGAGTACGCAGCGGCCGCCACGACCGGCATGTATAACTATGTACAAAAATACCTGTATACCGGCCAGCAAGCGCGTGTACATACTTGAATACCCGTACAAACAGTTCAAAATAAGATGAAAATGGATGAACATCCAGGACGGCCGAAGTCACATGTTTGGCAAATGCACTGACCCACCTGCAGTCAGTTGAAAACTAACTAAATACATATGTATTATTTTCTTTTGCAGGAGTGTGGGTCAAGAAGATCAGTCGAAGGGATAAACATACGAAGAAGACCAACATGTTTCCATCCATATCGCTTCCAGGAAAATCGGGAGGTTACGGGCACGGAGGGCTTCACCTCCTGCCTATAAATAGATGCTCAAGCAACCATCACGCCACAAGGCTACCGCATCCATCCATCACGCCGCAAGGCTACCGCATCCATTCATCACGCACATACGTTCAGAGAAAAGACCTGCTAGCACCACACCGGAGCACACAACCGGCAACCAGGCACACATCCATCATAACTCACGCACGGGAGAGATCCATCCATCCTTCACGCAACACAACATCTATCTATTCTACCACGCACACATCCATCCATCGCCGGGCAAACCACTTTGCAAAACACCAGAGGCAAATCACATCTTGCAGGAATTAACGCAGCCGCAACGGAGATCGGCGGCCATCCGTGCAAGGGCGGCAAGGACTTCGACGATATGAACACCAAGCTCATGTTGCCTGATGGTGAAATGATCGTCTAATTACTTTTTCTTTTGTTTCTCTCCCTGCCATCCAGCATGCGTGCACTACACCTAGAGTATGTGCCGGACATCGGAGACGACGACGCTTGTGTGATCGCGTTGTTGCCACCGTCGAAGACGACTTCACTGGACCAGAAAAACTGCACCGACATCGTTGGGGTTTGACGCCAAGCCGTTCATTTTCAGGTGTCATGTTCTTGGCTGGAGATTACTCGGGAGCAGCCGGAGCTCTCCAACGACGCAGCCCAACCGCTAGCCCCGGCGCCCTACCATCGCAGCCTTCACGGTGCTTGGTGAACACCCCACGGTGTACAGATCGCGACACACAGATGGCGACGAACAAGGCCACAGTAGGTTCATGGCAAAGGGTACACCGGCGTACATGCTTGGCATCACACTCTTGGATGAGACGGCGTGGCGGAATCGGAGCTCACTGACGATGCAGCCCGAGACCCGCCTTTTTCATCATGGCGTACAGGTTTCGCATTACACTCTTGGAGGAGATGGCATGGCGGAACCGGAGCTCGCCGACAACGCAGCCCGAGACCCGCCTTTCCCATCACGACGTACAGGTCCTTGGTGGAACCAATATCCCAACGACGGGTCTAAGACCGGTTCCTCCTTCATGAGGCCCGCATCCCCGACGAACAGGTCAATGGCATACAGATCCTTTACTGAACTAAAGATTGCAACGACGCTGTCCAAGACCGGTCCCTCCTTCGAGAGGCGCACCCATCACGGCGGACAGGTCCTTGGTGTACAGGTCCATGGCTTCGCCGGCGCACAGGTCACTCTTTCGCGTAGTACCAGCCCAAGGCGATGCGGCCTTTGCGACACCACTTTCCACGGCCCTGTGAGGCGGCGCCTTTGCCTTGGCAGACCGCCAAATACTTGGCGTCTAGCCAAGATGAGGCGCCAACCACCCTGGCCATGTCAATATGAGCGTGTGTCAGTTTATTTTACACTGACGCCGGTCTCCCCAAACCGTTACTCCCGCAAGGCGTAGCCCCTTGAACACCCCGATGAAGCAACAGGTCATCAAGATGTCTGAGCCGACCGCGACCCATGCTACCCCAACACCAACTACTCCAACGCCGCAAAAACCGACGAGGCACGACGGCGAGGGCGGGCGTGGCCACCGCAAAGGCCACACTACTTGTGGCGCGTGTACCGACGAGGACACGGGCTCTGCCGCCGCCCACACACACCACCATCATCATGCATCGAGAACACGAAGCGAAGACGACGAAGACGACCACGCAGCTTAATCAGAGGTATCTCGCGGAGCAACCCGCGGGAGTAATTAACCGGGAGCCTTCCAAGGCCCCGGGAACCAGGAGACCACGATCGCCATAGTCAGGCTGGCCGCGCTAGTAGGCCACCGAGCGCACTTTTTGTTTACGGGATCTTGTACTTTTGTTTCTCCAATGAGATTAATGAAATACTCGTTTCCCGCATCCTTTTCTTTGTGTACTACGGTACACTGGCACGCTCGCAAATTTTCTTTTCTTCTTTTCCCCGGCGCAAGAGAGAAATACGCTCCCCTTCCCTTCTCGCGGAGTCCCTAGATATTTTTCTCGTGTCAAACAAAAATTAACCATGCGCAACGCATGCAGCAGGTGAACAGGCGCCCAAGAAGCTAGATAGATGAGGAGCTAGCTAGGGTACCGTGGAAGAAATTGAAGTTGGATGGCACCGAAGCATGGACAAAACTGTGTAAGTTCACTGGAAAAGTGCCAAAGTGGGAGGTTCTCAGGGCTGGAAGGTCTTTGAAGTTCAAGGAAGCACAGGAAGGACACGACCACGTTGGGATAGCTATGTTGTGCTTATACTTTTGGGCTGGATTACTAACCGCGCCAGAATTCCTCAAAACTCATGCTCTGTTAATGTTGTGTCATTTTACTTGGCCCGAGGTTTGGATTGTGGCCAAAGTGCACCTTACTAAAATTTTGGTCATGACTTAAAGATTGGTCTTTATTTGGATGGTTGTCAATTTTTTGGCATGCCAATGAACTTCAGCCAACTCTAGTTCATTTTTTTTGTCAATGTTGGCCAAATCATGGGCAACCAAAACCTCAACTAAAAATTTGGCTAGCCAACGCCTTGCTGAGGCAACCTCGGGCACAAACCAAACACCCCCTAGGTGTGTTCGTAGCAAGCTGTGCTTCTATCCACGGGCGAGTCTATGTATCTCTTATAGCAAGACAGAGGGCTGCCTCGCCCGCATGCATGCTACAAGGAGCTAGTTGTGGGACGGCCCAATAGGGACATGGGTCCTCATGCTGACGTCAGTCGAAATGCATATAATTCAAAAATTAAATTTACTTAAAGATTTTAACTATGAATTTGAACAAATGTTAACAACGTATAAGAAATTTGTTAGACTACTTTTGTAAAAATTTGGTAACTTTCAAAAAAAAGTTTGTGACATGAAAAAATGGCTGTGACATGGAAAAAATGTTTGTGACAGGAAAAACACGTTTCCGTGTTTCAAAAAAATGCATGCAATTTTTTTAATAAATGTGTATGGTATGTAAGATAATGCATGTGCCATTTTAAAGACAATGTTCCTGCATTTAAAAAGAGTGTACGAAAAACTTCTAAAAAATAAGTATGCAATGTAAGAAAAATATTTGTGTAATGTAAACAATGTTTCATACTACTAGAAAATGATGTGATATTTTATAGAAATATTTTTGCGTTTCCAAAAAATGTTGCGTCATTTAAAAATGCTTATACAATGTAAAAAATGTTCGTATAGGTTTAAGAAATGTACTTGAGATATTAATGAAATATTCATGTCTTCCCAAAAAATGTCATCGTAATTATAAAAATTGTTTATACAATGTAAAAAAGTTTCCATAGTTTAAAGAATTTTTTATTTCCAATCAAAAAGTACAATTTGTATTTCACAAATGTTACTGTGTAATCGAAAAAGAGGTCAAACCATGTATTTTAAAAATGCACATAATGTATTTGAAAAATATCCCACATGTATCAAAAATATGATTCACGTGTGCGCTAAAATGTACAATGTGTACTAAGAAAAAGTAGATATGTGCTAAAAAATTGACAAACTGACAAAAAAACAAAAAGAAAAACAGAGAAAATTGAAGAAACCAAAAAAAATTAAGGAAACAAAGTATAACGAAGAAAGGAAAAAATCCAAAGAAAACCAGTGTATAAGTATAAATAATAAAATAATAATAATAATCCAAACAAAACAGGTGAAAAACAGGAAAAACTAAAGAAAAGATAAAAAACAAAGAAATCTGGAGCAGAACGAACCTATAGCGACGGACCAGCAGCGAGCGACATACACTATTAGGCTGGCATGATAGTCGCGCGACCGTAGGTGATTCCTAATGGGAATCGGTATGGGTGAGACATATTTGTCGAGTTCTATCCACACCCAAAAAATGGTTGTGCGTCGAAATAGAGTGCATTACATACCGGGCGTACACCCCCAGCGAGCAGGCCGGTAGTGGGATTGTACAGTTGAATTGCTCCCACTCGGTTTTGTGACGCTTCTAGAATGTTTTAGTGCGGGTTTCTTTCTTTTCTCTGCTTATTTTTTATTTCTTTGGTTTTGTTTCCTTTTTATTTTAGAACTTCATGAACATATTTTAAATTCTTGACTTTGTTTTTCAAAATTGTGAGCATCTCTAAAGTAGCAATATTCTTTAAAATTCATGAACATTTTTATTTTTTAAGAATTATTTTGTCAAATTTGACACTTTCTCTGTCCCATAATGTAAGATATTATTACAACCAATGTAAAATATATTGATTCATAACATATTATATTATGGAATAGGGTATTTTTCAATAAAATAGTTCTTTTTTAGAAAAGTGTGATATTTTCCAAGTTGTGAAGATAATTAACAATTCGAGGATTGAATATACGAATATTTCGAACATTTCTGAATTTTTTAAATTAGTAGATGTTATAGATTTTCGTGAAGTACTTTTAATTTACAAAGATTTTTAAATTCATCCTGAATTTTATATTATCAAGGTTCTTTTGAAATTTGATGAACAGTTTTAAAATTCATGCATTTTGATATTCTATATAAATGTGTAAAATTATTAGCGAGTTTTTCAAAAAATTGGTGATTTAAAAAAAAATAGGCCAGCGAGCCTAGCGAGCCGAATGCTATTTGGGCCGCGGCCGAAGGCCATCCGCATGGGTGATTTGGCAGCAGTTGGGTGACTGTAGCGGGAGGTCCTATTTGCCGCTCTTTGCAACAGATAATGGGCCATTTTCTTAGAGCTCAAATGACCGTTTGTGGTGCTCTTGCACTAACCGAAGTGAAAATCCGTAAAATGTGATGCCTTCTTGCTAGTAATCGAAAAAAGATTTACCGTTCGTGAGCGAGTATTGCTAGCCACGGGGGCCGATGAGCTTTCATGACTAAAAAGAACATAAATACTTTAAGAACTAACATCACTTGTAGATTCGCACAATTTTTCAAATTATTTATCTTCTAAATAACTGAATATTTTTTGAAACAGAAACACTTTTCAAACTTATGAACACGTATTTCAAACACGAACAATTTTCAAACTTGTAAAAACTCAAGAATTTTTTGAATCCATGAACAATTTTGAAAATTCACAGAAAATGAAAAACGTGAATATTATTTTAAAAGTAGAACATTCATTCAAACTACTTAAAAATATATATATAAACAAGAACAATTTTTTGAAATTCTAAGCATTTTTTGAAAAAGGGAACATTGTTAAAAATTCCCAAATGTTAATGTGAATTTGTGAACAACATATGAAAACAAGAACCACTTGTAAAAATTTGACCATTTTTGACATTCCCCAACTTTATTCAAAACGCCAATATTTTTTAATTCGGGATTTTTTTTAAAAATGGGAACAATTTTAGAAAAATGTAAACATTTTTTGAAATTTCCGAACAGTTTTCAGAAAACGAATATGTTTTGTAATCTAGAACATATAAATTTGAATTCTTGAACATGTTTTTACACAGAGAAATAAACATCAAATATCAAAGACATAATGAAAAGAAAAATAAGTAGAAAAAGGAAAAAGAATATCAAAAGGAAAATGAAAAACTAAAGAGCTAGAATAACCAAAATTGGTCAGATACATTCTAGAAGGTTCCCAAAACTGGGTATTCTTTTCGCTACCTACAAAATGGGCCGACCCATTTTAGATCTCTAGCTCTCCTCTCTCTGCGTTTAGTCGAGACTTTGACGCAGGGAGGGTCATATAAGATTTTTCGCCTAAAGTACCCAGGAGCTCCCTCCGAAGCTACTCCGAGGTTAATTCTCATGAAAAGGAAAACTAGTCCAAGGTTGTGATTCGCGATAATCCTCTTTTGAGCCCAAGCTCAGCTGCACCCGCGTTGACGAAAAGATAAAAAAACTAGAAAAGTAAAAAAAAATACAATTTTTTTGTGTGGTAGATAATTTCATGCATGAGCTCCGCTCTAATTTTCAAATTATTTGGACATCTGAGCATCTCTCGAAAAAAAGAAAAATTCAAGGTCTATAAAAAAGTTTACAGTTCATGCACTGTTCTGACCCGATTTGTGTTTTTTGCTGAGAGCTCCTCAGGAGCCCAAATGATCTACCATGCAAACAAAATTGGATTGTTTTTGAATTTTTTTAGTGTTTTGTGATTTTTTTCTGACCCGGTACAGATGAGTCGGGGCACCGAAACGCCGCACTCTGTGATTCGTTGTTATTCTCAACAAATAGAAAATGGATTGAGATTTGTGTTTGCACACGAACACACATCATCATGTACTTCCCGCGTCGAGCACGATACGTAGGACACATCATTCGAGGAATCCCACTGGGAGCGCGATACACGCGCAAGGCGCATCGACGAGAACTTTTGAGATCCGAACCCGCACATGTCTCGCAGAGACCCCGTCGCGGAGTGTGGCGGCTACGGGTTACCCTAAGTCGGTCCAACTGCCCATAGGGCCTCGAGGATCATTGCTCTTCAACACGAAGAACGAACGAAAAACGAGATGTAAAAACTAGGGTAAAAAGTAGTAGGTGTGTTGCCATTGTGTGTTTATGAGGCGGCGGGACATCTCATACAACAAAATGACTCTAAATCCCGTCTAAATCTTACCAAAATTAACCGAACATGAATTTTTCTTGGGCCTAAGACGACAGTTCAATTCTTTATAATCCACGGGCTGCCTATTAGCTCGGGGTAAAATGACCCCAGAATAAATGTTTGGTTTGACGAGGCAAATAAATCTTATGTTGAATGTTATTTCATCCGAGGTCTTGAGGGTCTAATCACCGACGCCATGCATCAGATATGTATTACACAACATCTAGGGCGAGGCGAATCCTTTCTTAGCTTTGAAGGTTTGCATATGACATCTGATTAAAAATGGCCCCAAAAGCAAGTTATTCGCCCTAACGAGGCGATGGAATATCATGTTAATTATTTATTTCATCTTATGCCATCTCGAGGGTCCAATTACTGACGTCATCCAACAGATATGCATTAGAGACAATGTTTGGAACTAGACGAATGTTTTCCTAGCTTTGGAGGTTGTATATGATCTCAAATGGAGGGCAGCTCCAGTGCATGTAGCTCCCGCTTGCGCAGGGTCTGGGGAAGGGTCCGACCACTGTATGATCTCAGATGGAGATGACCCAAATATCAGAGTTGTTAGTGTCGATATTCAACCATCATTTTCATGTTAAAAACTTCTTCATTTGAGGTCATCTTAATTATGTGTTTTACTATGCCAAAATCTGATGTCAACAATTTGTTAGTTATGTCAGGAAGAAGGTGATCCAACAAGCTAACTCTAACTTGATTTTTAATGAATGAAGTCAATCAATGGTTTCAGTTTGCTAAACTTAACAGGGTTATCAAACAAGCTAACGAGTGTTACAAGCGACCCAACTCAGTCCATACGAGGTAGTACAAGCGCACCTCCTCCTGTAGTGCAGTAAAATTGCCGACCTAGAGAAACGTTGCCATGGCAGCCACATCTGCCACATGGGCTAATCAGGGAGAAGGTCGTGTACTTGTGTTAGGCTGGTCATAGTGGGACTAACTTAGTAAGTAACATAGTGCATTTTAAGACAAATTTTTTTATGTGGCATATAATTAATAAGGAGAGAGGTGTTTGGAGTAACATAATATATTACTGTAACATAGCGCAACCCAAAGCAAAATGAGTCTATAATGTAATAAATGCTATCATCTATGATACTGCTTATATGTTATTTCGCACTATGAAGATAGTAACAAAGACTAGTGTCATATGCATGACACTAGTCTAAGTTACTCCCCACTATGGCTAGCCTTATCCATCTCCCAGCTTGCATCGTGCATCCGAATCGCAAGTACGTGGGCCCCAACAGGATCAATCCTACTCCCTTCCTCCGAAAATACTTCTCATCAAAATGGACAAAAAAGATGTATGTAGAACTAAAATACATTTAGATACACCCCCTTTTATTCACTTTGATAACAAGTATTTCCGGATGGAGGGAGTACATAACAAAAGGCGCACTGCAACGGTTCGGGCTGCTTTTATCTTTCTAGCTAACACACAGAGAGAGAGAGAGAGAGAGAGAGAGCAGTTATTGTAATTGAGCAGTGAAATCAATAGAGAACTAGTTCATAACAAAATCACGCCCTTACGCTCATCCCATGTAACATAACATAGTTTAACGAGCTTTGAACAAACAGACCTAAGCTAACAAGCTTTAGCAACCACTAACTCGACGAGCCGCAGCCTTAACAACCGAGGTAATCCACCTACAGCAACGAGCCTCCGATGCAATTCTATAGAATTTTCGAAGGGTTAGAATCCTTAAAAAATCTCCTTAGGTTGGTCGTTTGATTCATATGATTGAATCCTACATGAATTTTTCCTAAGGGATCATGCGTACTATATTTTATTAAAAATTTAGCATCCACTTCAAGCTGTTTTTACAATTTCTTTGTTTTTTTCCTGTGGCATCAAACACACTATGCTAATCCTATAGGAGTGAAGCGGACATGCCACTTCAATCCAGTATTTTTTTTTCCTACTTATGCATTTTGAGAATCCTGCAAATCAAAGAGGGCCTTAGCTAGTTTTTCCAACCATGTCGTTTTCCAAGCGAACTAGAAAATCAATTGTGGCAAGATGTGATTAGTGAGACGTGAACATTGACTCCTCTGGAAATTCATTCTCTGAAACCGACGTGTTTGTCATGCAGTAACATACCAAGACAGAATTGTAGGCCTCCGCCAGAAACAAAACAATACAAAAGATATAACCGTGCTCATGTATGTAATGCAGCTGGAAGAGTTCCTGAAGTGGAGGGTGTCCGGTCGTGTGGAAACACCTTACCTAGGCGGGCGGCTTTTGGTTTTGAGACGAAGTTGACACTTCACCCGATCACCAATCAGGTCCGAACTATATACTCCCTCCGTTCCAAAATAGATGACCCAACTTTATACTAACTTTAGCACAAAGTTGGGTCATCTATTTTGGAACGGAGGGAGTATAAGATAAGAAGAGCCTCCCCCATTGCCATCGTCATCACACACACACACACACACACACACACACACACACACACTCTTCACAAGTTCTCACTGTTTCCTGTCCCTCTTGAGTTGAGTCTCTCTGCTCCATCCCGGCCGGCCTTTCCCCTCCTGACAGCCCGATGGCCCAGGTACGCCAGTTTTAGAGTGTTTTCTCCCTCGATCCGTTCAGATTATAGCATGCCGACCGATCGTGTCGTCGCGTCGGTGAATCCTGCTAAGTTTCTTAGTAGAATCCTGGGGAAATGTTTGTTCACTCTTTGCTTGGTTGCCGCTCGCAGAAGGTGGTGCTGAGGATTCCCACCATGACCGACGACAAGACCAAGCAGAAAGCCATGGAGGCCGTCGCCGACATCTACGGTAAGTTTGTGCCCCCCATGAATCCTTCCGTTGCTGGTTTGTTTGATATCGCTTGGCGGTTTGATTCTCACAAGGAAGCGGGCAGAAAAATCTGCTCTCGTGCTTCCCGGCTCCTGGCCGTTGATAGTCAGTTCGTCTTTTCATCGTGTAGTATATTTTTGGAAACACGGCCTTCTACACTTCTACCAATAAACCGTAGCTGAATTTCGCAAGGACGCATGAATTATTGCTGGGCGATAATGCGATATTCGATCGCGACGTGTGATCAGATGTGGCCGGCCAAGTAAGTCAATCTGTAGGGCCATAAGCTACATGCATGCATGTACGATAGTACGAAAATGGCTTTACTCTTGTGTTTGTTTGATGAGCCAACTTGGTAGAACTACACATGGGTCCTTTCCTCCTCCTCTCCTCCGTCCTACGTATACGTGTGAGTGAGTGGGCATGACTAGATATGTCGTCGGTCAGATCCTCGCACAAAAGATCAAAATCCTCACACTATAATATGCTTGTAATCATAGTGCAGATCCAAATCAATAAATGGATTCTAAAGAAAGAGAGATTTAATCAATTAATGAACATGAATTCTATTGCTTAATCAATGAAGATAGTTTTGTTGCATCTAATCATAGTCCGGATGCAACCAATCAACCATCATGAATGAACTCATTCCTTTTCTTTCTACTTGTGCTCGGTTGCAGGTATCGACTCGATAGCCGCGGACCTCAAGGACAACAAGATGACCGTCATAGGCGCCATGGACACGGTGGCCATCGCCAAGAGGCTCAAGAAGCTCGGCAAGATCGACATCGTCTCGGTTGGCCCGGCCAAGGAGGAGAAGAAGCCGGCGCCGGCGCCGGCTGCTGAGAAGAAGGGCGAGGAGAAGAAGGAAGACAAGAAAGAGGAGAAGAAAGATGACAAGAAGGTCGACAAGAAGTGAAAGCAACCCATTGCAGAAGGAGAAACCCAACATCATCACGCAAACGGCAACAGCAACAAAAAGTCTTTGACATCTGAGGCTCTGATGGAATGCTAGATAGCTAATTATCATCTCCACTGCGAAACAAGGTCGCTTTGCGTACTGTACTGGTATAGCGCACTACAGACATCAAGTCAAATCAAATATCAGATCAGTGTGTGTGGACATGTGACTCTGGGTTTGCCTGATTGGTGATGACATGAATCCTACTCTATCAGCCAACTTCAGGCAATTTTTCAGAATTCAGACTACATTGCATGATCTCAGTTTTTTAGCTGTTTGAACCTGAGCTGGCCTGTGACAGAGACTGGCTATCTGCCACCTTCTGATGGGAAAGAGGACAAGAGTTTCAGTCGTCGCAATGGCGCGGCCAAAAAAAAGGAAGCAGTGTCAGTGTGGCCTTTCCCCTAACTCCAAGTTGCCGCAGGCCCAAGTATATCCGGCTTTGCTCACAGTCTTTGATCTGTCACCATTACTTCAAAAAAATTTGAAACTTTTAAATATGTTTTGATTTTTTCTTCCTTTTTGCAAAACGAGCTCCATGGGGCTCGGCCTTTGCAACGCCACACTCCTAAATGGCCCGACTACTAGGGCTGCCAATTAATGATATTTTTTTATTTTTTCATAAACATGAAAAACAGTGTATTCAGTTTTTACACACTGAAAACTATGATCACAAATAAATTGATAATGGAAACTGTTTGCTTATTATGGAATAGTGCCGTGCATTTAAAAGTTGATGTTTATGAGTTTAAAAAGAAATGTTCACGTACTTCAAAAACTATTTACATAGCTCCAAGGAGATGTTCATGTATTCAAATCAAAATGTGCATACATATGAAATAAATCCTTATGACTTCAATAAATCACGTTTTTAAAGTAAATGTTCACATACTACCAAAATGTTCAACTGTTTGCTAAAAAAAGATGTAAACAAAAAATAAGAGTAAACTTATAAAATTAGAAACAACAAAAAATAATCCCTGATCATGGGCAGTATGATTTGATCTGTACTCTTTGCAATGAGTGTATGATAGGGTTCACTCATAAAACTTATACCTCGCGTATTGCGAAATATAGCAAGCACTTGCCGATGTGCGCGTGCAAAATTTACCACAACCCAACACAACTTGTTTTGGTTTTGATTGTTTGTTGTTTGTTTAAATTTCTGTTATTTCTTTCCGTTTTGTGTTTTTTCTTATTTCTTGTATTTAATGTGTCGCATATTTACTCTTTTTTTGTTTCTTCTGTTTGACCATTTCTATTTATTTTTGGTATACCATATTTTTTTGGTGACGTATATTAACACTACATTTTATGAAAACTCGTACTTTTAAAATTATATACAAACACTTTATGAAAAAGGTTAACACTTTAATAAAATAAATGAATTTCACAAAATCATGTGACTAATTTCGTATTAGTTATATATTTTTTTGAAAATCAGCATTTTATGAAAATTACATGAACATTTTGAAGAGCTCTGCTTTTTTTAATGTTGCATTATTCTTTGGGAAAAGTATGTGAACATTTATTTATATAGATAAACATCTCTAAAAAGTGTGTGAAAATGTTTTTTATGTACATTAATACTTTCTAAAAATATGTGAACACTGTTTCAGTGAGATGATAATTTTAAAATACATAGATAATTTTTGGTTACATGAATGTTGTTTAGAAAATATGTGTATATTTAATGTAGTATCCATACAGTTTTTAGAAGTACATGAATTATTTATTTGTTTAGACGTGCATGTATGTTTTACAACAAATGATGTTTCAACTACCAATAGCGGACATAAGGCTATTGGGTTGGCCACCTTGGCGTGTGCCATTAACAGGTATTTCTCCTTTTTTTTTCATAAATTGTGAAAGTATATTGATCTTGCTAATACTCATGCACTTTCAAAAATGTTTACAGAATTTCCAAAAAGCCAAAAAGTCAAAGAAATAAAATGAAAAGGACAAACAGAAAAAAATGGGGAACCGGTGGAGAAAAAAAGAAAAGGAAAATCTGCAATAAAAATCAGTAGAATCGACTATAGCTACAGTTACTGCTCTCCTAGGTAGCCTGGCGCTATGACGCTCTCGTCTGTGTGTTTCAGCGACAATTTGTCTCAACAGGCAAAGAATAAGAAATTCCCTTAGTTTTGGGCTTTGTACGAAGCACTCCCCTAAGCCAACATCACAAAAGATATAACAAGGCCAACAATAGGTGGTGGCGTATGCACTTGAGAAAGGATGCGTGTGTGCTGATATCTCAGATTACAACAAACTCAGCCCACGCGCGTGCATTACTGTCAGCCCTAGACTCCTCTAGAAGCCCATGGTTTACACACCATATTGTCGGTTTGTACAAATTCCAACACTATTCCTCAATCACAACTTTATCGAGTCGAGATTGTTCCTAAAGTTCTCTAGTTTTGCTTGTTAGACAATGGCTTTGGAAACACATGTAGAACTTGTGCCGGGATGCGTGCGTGTTGATATAAGGTGCTGGTTGGCTAGATTACAGAGGAGTTCGGCTGAGACGTGAATTGGGTCCCAAGTTAGCTATATAGATAAGGATCCTTTCTCTCTCCCAATCAGATCTGCATCAGCCGCGTATGGTATAAGGCTGCAAACCGATGATTTCTACCCTTTAAGCTTGGCTGTGTATGGTGAACAAAACCAAAATCAGTTCACAAAGCGCCTTTTCTGACTGGACAAGCTTATTTCTGACATATCTGACTGGAAAAGCTAGGTTCACTGGCCTTGCTATGGGCGGATACATCTTTTTCATAGTATAAATAGACCCCTTAACTAAGCTCACTGCCATATCCAACAAACTATTTGTTGTAGAGGATCATCCACACAGCCAGCAGCCACAATGGAAGCGAGCGTGCAACAAGGCAACTATGTCCAAGTCTACGTCATGCTCCCTGTAAGCACCATCCATTCAACTCAATCTCTATTCTCTAAGCACCATGCACTACAACCATTTCAAGGATCTAATTCACACATGCAATGTTGTACATATAATACCGTTATTCTTAAACACTCTAGTTCAAAGGGTGAAGTCAACAAGATCTGAGGCCTCAAAATGAGTATTTTATTTGTACTAACCTTGACTTCGTTTTTGTTGTGGAAATAAATAGCTGGACGCCGTGAGCGTGAACAACAGGTTCGAGAAGGGTGACGAGCTCAGGGAGCAACTGAAGAGGCTGGTAGAGGCCGGTGTGGATGGTGTCATGGTAGACGTCTGGTGGGGCTTGGTGGAGGGCAAGGGCCCCAGGGCGTACGACTGGTCCGCCTACAAGCAGTTGTTCCAGCTGGTGCATGAGGCTGGACTGAAGCTAAAGGCCATCATGTCATTCCACCAGTGTGGTGGCAACGTCGGTGATGTCGTCAACATCCCGATCCCGCAGTGGGTGCTGAATGTCGGTGCGAGTGATCCGGACATTTTCTACACCGACCAGCACGGGACTAGGAACATTGAGTACCTCACCCTTGGAGTTGATGACCAGCCTCTCTTCCATGGAAGATCTGCCGTCCAGGTTAATATAAACCACCACTCTAGCTCTCTCGTGCTTTTTTTTTCATTCAAATGTGTGTTGTTTTGTGTATTTAGAGAGAAAATTTCAAGATGAATGCAAATACAAGCAAAAGGCCAAATGGTGCCAAAAATATATATCAAAAGAAACGAAATATATATCAAGAGTGAAAAGAATCTAGGGCCTAATCACAGGAAGAACAAGTAGTTGTGATTTTGATAGGTACAATGTGCTGATGGTAGAAAGCTTTGATTCTTCTTTCTGGCTGTGACAGATGTATACTGATTACATGGCAAGCTTCAGGGACAACATGAAAGAGTTCTTGGATGCCGGTGTTATTGTAGACATTGAAGTCGGACTTGGCCCGGCTGGAGAGTTGAGGTACCCATCCTATCCTCAGAGCCATGGATGGTCATTCCCAGGCATCGGAGAATTCATCGTAAGTTTTTTTTTTTTTCAAATAAAAATATTTCCTCTTTTGTTCCGACTAATATACTTTTGCATGTAACATGTGATGACCAAAGGCGGTTTATTATTGTCCAAGTGACGATCTATATTGGAAAAGTTTTCTCAGCAAACCAACACCGAAATGAAAAGGGATTCTCATAAAAAACGCAAGGATAAAATGGCAATTTCAGATCAGAACAAGGCATGGCTAGACCTGACTTCATCAGTTCTCCTACCCCATACCCCGATCCCAATTTTCACTTTTTTATTTCTCCTAAATAAGACATCATACAAACTTGACACATATGAACTACAATATGAGAAAAAAAATAGGATTCGTTTGTGCAACATAATTAAATACTTCAAATGATAACTGTCTTGGGGAAAAGACTAATTTCATATATATAAGCTACACCCAAAAAAATCCAAAATGGTTTTCTGCACATTAATTGTAGTCCCAATTTTTCATTGACCCGCAATATTTCAAGTTCATATATTGCTTTTTGGAAGAAACAAAAAGAAGTATCTATATGGTGAGATTAGTGAGCT
>NC_041388.1:711894461-711897164 GCF_002162155.2 Triticum dicoccoides | reverse complement strand
ATCCAAGTTTAGGAAGGCCGAGAGACAAGTATCATAAGCAAAGACAAGGCCATCTAAAAATAGATGACATGAAATAATTAAAAAAAGTAAAATAATCTATACCATCACCATTAAAGACAAAAGGACTCCATTTAACTGTTTTAACTAATAGTACAAATTAAAAAAAATCCGCAGTGCTATGATAAGTACCTGCAAGCAGACTTCAAAGCAGCAGCAGCGATGGTTGGCCATCCTGAGTGGGAATTTCCTCGCGATGCCGGACAGTACAATGACACTCCCCAGAGAACTCGATTCTTCGTGGACAACGGAACATATCTCACTGAGCAGGGGAGGTTTTTCCTTGCATGGTACTCCAATAACCTGATCAAGCACGGTGACAAGATCTTGGACGAAGCAAACAAGGTCTTCTTGGGACACAGAGTGCAACTGGCAATCAAAGTAAGTACCATCATCCTAAATATCTCAGTTTCTTACAATAGTAGATAGGATTTGAGAAACCATGATTCAGTTGAGAAGTAGTGTATGATAAACAACAACAACAACAACAACAAAAAGTACACAAATTCATTCTAACACTCTAGGCTAAAGGAACTTGCATTTCTTAATCTAGAATGTAAATGAGACATGGCCAAATGTTTGGTTGCAGATCTCTGGCATTCACTGGTGGTACAAGGTTCCAAGCCATGCAGCCGAGATCACAGCTGGGTACTACAACTTACATGATAGAGATGGCTACAGACCCATAGCACGCATGCTCAAAAGGCACCGTGCTAGTCTTAACTTCACTTGCGCCGAGATGAGGGACTCGGAGCAAAGCTCACAGGCCATGAGCGCACCGGAAGAACTAGTCCAACAGGTAGGTAGCTTGTGCCTCCACAGTTTACGCTTAGACATCTCTGATAGACACATCTAACGTACTTGTCGTCGAAATTCTCAGGTGTTGAGTGCTGGATGGAGAGAGGGCCTAAATATGGCATGCGAAAATGCACTTCCTCGATATGATCCAACTGCTTACAACACCATACTCAGGAATGCAAGGCCTCATGGCATCAACAAGAGCGGCCCTCCTGAGCACAAGCTGTTTGGATTCACCTACCTCCGGCTGTCGAATCAGTTGGTGGAGGGACAAAACTATGTCAATTTCAAGACCTTTGTTGACAGAATGCATGCCAACCTGGTTAGTGCCACAACCCCTTGTTCATGCATGTCAAAAATTAAACAGAGGAATCATTAATTTGTTGATTTGCACCGGCCTATTACAATAATGCAATTTGATTCTTTTCAGCCTCATGACCCATGTGTTGATCCAGTGGCGCCTTTGCAAAGATCAGGGCCAGAACTGACGATTGAAATGATCCTACAAGCAGCGCAGCCAAAACTGGATCCATTCCCCTTTGAAGAGCACACCGACCTGCCAGTTCAAGGCCTCGGTGGCATCGGTGGGGATGTTGAAGGCCCCACTGGTGGCATGGGTGGGGAGGTTCAAGACCCCACTGGTAGCATGGGTGGGGAGCTCCCTGCCACCGTCTAATGAAACCTTTATGATCTACAGTACCTTTTATGTTGTGTGTGACAGAGAAACCTTTCTCTGCCTTATTAATAACAATAAATAAAGCACATCACTTGTGCGTGTTCTGGAAGAAAAATCTCAGTGCTGGAAGGGTTAATCTTCTCTTTGTGAGAATTAACCGTGCCCTAGAAATAAGCCGATGAGGATAAATAAGATGTGGTGCTACAGTACATCATGAGGATTACTCATCAATATTGGATTAGTCATCAAGAGGATGCTTTTCCTATGAGCTGTAGTACATCAGACCTTACATACCTCCATTATGTGCATATGAGTGAATGAACAAACTATTTTGTGCTCATTTAGCGATTGTATATGGGTCCATCATTTTGGATTGCATGTTCACGATTACCACTCGCATGGCTTTGACTAATGTTACGTGGTAAACTACTAAGTGTCCAATCTACTTCGTTGGATTTTTTGACCATTTTGGATCAAGAGTTTTAGAAAAAAGTTTCATCTTCGTAATCAAGCCGTAAATTTTGTATGTAGTTTGGTCGCAGTTTACGAAGCTACTCAAGACGATCATAAACTATCTTTTCTTGGTGAACCGGTCAATCCTGCTAAAGAAATTCTATATTCATTGTTCATGGGTGGGGAATTCAACATCCTATGGTTTCAGCAACGATAAAATAATTAGTTTTACAGTTCTTTCTTATTCAGCATTGCCATTGACAATTTGGATCTACCTGAGATATTTCTGGACATCAATTTACCTGGGCTAATACCCGGCTAGAGTCGACGTTTGAAAATATGGGTCTTTTGGTAACAATACATGATTTGGTACGTACCAAAGCATCGCAATACACCGCTCAGTCAAGTTCGAATGGTTTGTTGATGTAGTCAACAAGGTTTTGGATGGTCGATGATGGGTAGATCGCCTTCCCAAGGGGTTAAAAAAAATCCTCACTTTGCAACAGTTCCTCGCATGGAGGGAGTTCTCCCACTGAATCGAATCTCTCCCGCGACCTAGGCTAGGGTTCCATCCCCCGCGTTCCCGTCCGCCCACTCGCCCCCCTCCCGCCCCCCTCGCGCGGGCGATGGGCGGGCCCCTGCCGCTCCCTCTCCTCCGGCCCCCCTCCCCGCCCCTCTCCCTCCCCGCCGCTGCCATCTGGGTCCGCCGGGCCTTGCCC
>NC_041388.1:711893473-711894124 GCF_002162155.2 Triticum dicoccoides | reverse complement strand
GGCTGCGGTGTGGCGCGGCGGCGGGATTCCGGCGGGCTTCGAGGTCCTTGGTGCGGCGGCGCGGTCGTTGGCCACGTGGCGGCGTGGCGGTACTGGTGGCCGGCGGCACCGCGCGGCCCAGATCTGGGCCCTTTCGGGCTCCATCTGGGCTAGGGTGGGCCGGTGACTGGGTGCGCGGCGACGTTGCTCCCTGGTTGGTGGCGAGGAGGCGGTGGTCTGCGGGAGGTGGCGGCTTCGTCGGCCGGCGAGCTGCTGCATGACGGTAGGGGCTGTCCGGACCCTTTTGGGTCTGGCCGGGCCTCGGCGCCTGGCAGGCCTCTTGTCCGTGCGTCCGTCCGGCTCCGCGGCAGCATTGGTGGTTGTCCCCTCACGTCGGCGATATTGCAGATGCCCTTGAGGCCACTATCTCTTCTTCCGTCCTCCAGGTTGTGTTGGTGACCTCAGGGAGACGACGAAGTTGATTCGGTGTCCGTGGTGGCACATGTTGGTGGGCGGCGTGATGGGCGGTGCACTATGATTCGTCTGGGGTGGTGGTGGGGGTTTGGGTTGGGAGAAATCTCTGGCGGCTCGTTCGGCCCCAACGCGGCGATGCCTGTGGGTGCCGTCGGACCTCCCTGAAGGGCGTCGGGTACGCTCTCCCCCCACTGCCCC
>NC_041388.1:711882146-711893244 GCF_002162155.2 Triticum dicoccoides | reverse complement strand
AACGGCGTCGTCGTCGCCTCCTTCTTGAAGGTGTTGCTTGGTACGCGGCGCTTCAGAGTGCCGGGAGCGTGGTGGTACTTCTCCGGAGGGTGCAGCGGTCGCCGGTCGTCTTTGTTTCATTGATCTGCCATTGTTGGCATTTCTTTCTCTTTCTTTTTTCTCTGTTTTTCTTTGGGCTTGTTTGTGCTGCGGCCCCAACACCTATCGTTGGATGTATCGATGGTTGCTTTGTAATACAAAGCAAGGAGAAACCCTTTTTCGTAACAGTTCCTCGCATGATAGGAATTAAACACCACGGCATATACTATAAAAAACGCCCATATCCGACCGGGTCCTTTAACTATGGCACAGCCCATTAGGACATACTTTTATAGTATGTATTTTTTATCTTCAACGTGTTAAAATATTATTATAAATAGATTTATAACAAAAAGTTTTTGTGTACTGGGAACAAGTGTAGTGTGTTTTAAAATAAATGTGCATGACGTCAAAAACGAATGTTTACATAGCTCGCTAGGGATGTTTATGTATTCGTGAACAAAATGTTAATATGTATAAAAAAGGTTAATGACTTCATAAACAGTTTTATGAACTTCAAATATTTTTTCTTATATACCTTTCTTTGCAATGAATGTGGAATACGGTTGACGGGGAGTTTCGATATGACGGCCTTAAGCGGGAACTGTTGGAGCAAATGTCGAAAGTAAATCTCCATAATTATATTTAGTCTGGAAAATGGTTTTAAATTTTAAACGTATGTGTTGCAAAAAAAAAAAAGTTCACCTATACGAATAATGCTCATGTATCAGGAATACAATTTGGTGACGAATCATAAAAATATATTTCCATATGTGAGAAAGCATTCACTTATTTCAAGCCAGGATGGTCATGGTATGGAAATGTGACATAAAGCAATGTTCATGTATAAGAAAAATTGTCCTCATATATACTGTACAACTCCTTTTTTATCGAGGTGTCGTGAGCTGCTATGCGTATAGGAATTTGCCGAGTTTAAGGGCTGGCCGGTTGTTCTGCTCCTAGTTTTTTTGTGGCACGTATAATCAAAGTCCCTCACATACACGAGCATACATCTGCCCTTATGAACGCACACCATATCCCTATAAGCATCTTAAAAGACTGAGTTGGCATAACATCTTGAGATTTCACATAGTCACCACAAGCGCCTCGTAGTTGACGGAAATGTTTCCTACGGGTTTACGGGCTGGCCGTTTGTTTTGCTCGAGTAATGCTACATTCACGGATGATTATGAGGGTTTTACAGGGTCATTATGACTTGGCAAATGGTTATTGAGTTAAGGGGGAGGGAGGGGCCCCACCCACCTGAACCTCCCCGTAATCATCGGTGAATGAATTAATGCTCCCCGCAAAAAAAAACATCCGTGAATGTAGCATTATTAATTCTACTCCTCGTTTTGGGTTGAGAGTGATGGCTCGTAGGAGTTTATCGGTCCCTAGAAGAATCACTCTCCCGGCATGATGGACCCTAGTTTCTTAGCTCCGGCGGCGACCCAAAATGATGCCTCCCTTTTGATGTTGTCGAGAAGAACCGTAGGCGGAGCGGCCATGTTGCGGAATACACGGGCGTTTCACCCGTTCCAGATCGTCCATGTAGTGAGCATGGTGAGCGAGGCCATGGCCTTCCGGTTGGGGACGGAAGCATCTGTCAACCCAAGCCACCAGTCTAAGGTGGAATGCCTTAGGGGCCAAGTGGAGGTGTCAACGTGAATGAGTTGTAGCCACACCTTGACCAAGCCCCATAGGCGAATGGTGAAACGGCATTTGAAGAAGAGATGGTCAACCGACTCATTCTCACGCATGCATAACGGGCATGAGCCACATGTTGGAAATATGCCCTAGAGGCAATAATAAAATGATTATTATATTTCCTTGTTCATGATAATTGTCTATTATTCATGCTATAATTGTGTTATCCGGAAATCGTAATACATGTGTGAATACATAGACCACAACACGTCCCTAGTGAGCCTCTAGTTGACTAGCTCGTTGACCAAAAGATAGTCACGGTTTCCTGACTATGGACATTGGATGTCATTGATAACGGGATCACATCATTAGGAGAATGATGTGATGGACAAGACCCAATCCTAAGCATAGCTCAAAGATCGTGTAGTTCGTTTGCTATAGCTTTTCCGAATGTCAAGTATCATTTCCTTAGACCATGAGATTGTGCAACTCCCGGATACCGTAGAAGTGCTTTGGGTGTGCCAAACGTCACAACGTAACTGGGTGACTATAAAGGTACACTACGAGTATCTCTGAAAGTGTCTGTTGGGTTGGCACGAATCGAGTCTGGGATTTGTCACTCCGTATGACGGAGAGGTATCTCTGGGCCCACTCGGTAATGCATCATCATAATAAGCTCAATGTGACCAAGTGGTTCATCACGGGATCATGCATTACGGAACGAGTAAAGAGACTTGCCGGTAACGAGATTGAACGAGGTATTGGGATACCGACGATCGAGTCTCGGGCAAGTAACGTACCGATTGAAAAAGGGAATTGAATACGGGATTGATTAAGTCCTCGACATCGTGGTTCATCCGATGAGATCATCGAGGAGCATGTGGGAGCCAACATGGGTATCCAGATCCCGCTGTTGGTTATTGACCGGAGAGGCGTCTCGGTCATGTCTGCGTGTCTCCCGAACCCGTAGGGTCTACACACTTAAGGTTCGGTGACGCTAGGGTTGTAAAGATATTAGTATGCAGTAACCCCGAAAGTTGTTCATAGTCCCAGATGAGATCCTGGACGTCACGAGGAGTTCCAGAATGGTCCGGAGGTAAAGATTTATATATAGGAAGTCCAGTTTCGGCCAGCGGGAAGGTTTCGGGGGTTACCGGTATTGTACCGGGACCACCGGAAGGGTCCCGGGGGTCCATCGGATGGGGCCACCTATCCCGGAGGGCCCCATGGGCTGAAGTGGCGTGGGAACCAGCCCCTGATGGGCTGGTGCGCCCCACCCAAGGGCCCAAGGCGCCTAGGGTTGGAAACCCTAGGGGGCCGTTGCCCCCCGAGGGGGCATGCGCTGAAGGAAATATGCCCTAGAGGCAATAATAAAGTTATCATTTATTTCCTTATTTTATGATAAATGTTTATTATTCATGCTAGAATTGTATTAACCGGAAACATAATACATGTGTGAATACATAGACAAACAGAGTGTCACTAGTATGCCTCTACTTGACTAGCTCGTTAATCAAAGATGGTTATGTTTCCTAACCATGGACAAAGAGTTGTTATTTGATTAACGGGATCACATCATTAGGTGAATGATCTGATTAACGTGACCCATTCCATTAGCTTAGCACCCGATCGTTTAGTATGTTGCTATTGCTTTCTTCATGACTTATACATGTTCCTATGACTATGAGATTATGCAACTCCCGTTTGCCGGAGGAACACTTTGTGTGCTACCAAATGTCACAACATAACTGGGTGATTATAAAGGAGCTCTACAGGTGTCTCCAAAGTTAAATGTTGGGTTGGCGTATTTCGAGATTAGGATTTGTCACTCCGATTGTCGGAGAGGTATCTCTGGGCCCTCTCGGTAATGCACATCACTTAAGCCTTGCAAGCATTGCAACTAATGAGTTAGTTGCGGGATGATGTATTACAGAACGAGTAAAGAGACCTGCCGGTAACGAGATTGAACTAGGTATTGGAATACCGACGATCGAATCTCGGGCAAGTAACATACCGATGACAAAGGGAACAACGTATATTGTTATGCGGTCTGACCGATAAAGATCTTCGTAGAATATGTAGGAGCCAATATGAGCATCCAGGTTCCGCTATTGGTTATTGACCGGAGACGTGTCTCGGTCATGTCTACATTGTTCTCGAACCCGTAGGGTCCGCACGCTTAAGGTTACGATGACAGTTTTATTATGAGTTTATGCATTTTGATGTACCAAAGTTTGTTCGGAGTCCCGGATGTGATCACGGACATGACGAGGAGTCTCGAAATGGTCGAGACATAAAGATTGATATATTGGAAGCCTATGTTTGGATATCGGAAGTGTTCCGGGTGAAATCGGGATTTTACCGGAGTACTGGGAGGTTACCGGAACCCCCCGGGAGCTATATGGGCCATAGTGGGCCTTAGTGGAAAAGAGAAGGGGCAGCCCAAAGTGGTCCACGCGCCCCTCCCCTCTCTTGGTCCGAATAGGACAAGGAGAGTGGGCCGGCCACCCTCTCTCTTTGCCCCCCTCCGCGAATCCTATTCCAACTAGGATTTGGGGGGGGGGGGGAATCCTACTCCCAGAGGGAGTAGGGCTCTCCTGGCGCGCCTCTCCTAGGCCGGCCGCACCCCCCCTCTTTAGTCCTTTATATACGGAGGCAGGGGCACCCCAGAAACACACAAGTTGATCCACGTGATCATATTCTTAGCCGTGTGCGGTGCGCCCTTCCACCATAGTCCTCGATAATATTGTAGCGGTGCTTAGGCGAAGCCCTGCGACGGTAGTACATCAAGATCGTCACCACGCCGTCGTGCTGACAGAACTCTTCCCCGACACTTTGCTGGATCGGAGTCCGGGGATCGTCATCGAGCTGAATGTGTGCTAGAACTCGAAGGTGCCGTAGTTTTTGTGCTTGATCGGTCGGGCCGTGGAGACGTATGACTACATCAATCAAACGCTTCCGTTGTCGATCTACAAGGTACGTAGATCACACTCTCCCCTCGTTGCTATGCATCACCATGATCTTGCGTGTGCGTAGGAAATTTTTTGAAATTACTACGTTCCCCAACAGTGGCATCAGAGCCTAGGTTTTATATGTTGATGTTATATGCACGAGTAGAACACAAGTGAGTTGTGGGCGATATAAGTCATACTGCTTACCAGCATGTCATACTTTGGTTCGGCGGTATTGTTGGACGAAGCGGCCCGGACCGACATTACGCGTACGCTTACGCGAGACCGGTTCTCCCGACGTGCTTTACACATAGGTGGCTTGCGGGTGACAGTTTCTCCAACTTTAGTTGAATCGAGTGTGGCTACGCCCGGTCCTTGCGAAGGTTAAAACAGCACCAACTTGACAAACTATCGTTGTGGTTTTGATGCGTAGGTAAGATTGGTTCTTGCTTAAGCCCGTAGCAGCCACGTAAAACTTGCAACAACAAAGTAGAGGACGTCTAACTTGTTTTTGCAGGGTATGTTGTGATGTGATATGGTCAAGACATGATGTTAAATTTTATTGTATGAGATGATCATGTTTTCTAACCGAGTTATCGGCAACTGGCAGGAGCCATATGGTTGTCGCTTTATTGTATGCAATGCACTCGCGCTGTAATGCTTTACTTTATCACTAAACGGTAGCGATAGTCGTGGAAGCACAAGCTTGGCGAGACGACAACGATGCTACGATGGAGATCAAGGTGTCGCGCCGGTGACGATGGTGATCACGACGGTGCTTCGGAGATGGAGATCACAAGCACAAGATGATGATGGCCATATCATATCACTTATATTGATTGCATGTGATGTTTATCTTTTATGCATCTTATCTTGCTTTGATTGACGGTAGCATTATAAGATGATCTCTCACTAAATATCAAGAAGTGTTCTCCCTGAGTATGCACCGTTGCGAAAGTTTTTGTGCTGAGACACCACGTGATGATCGGGTGTGATAGGCTCTACGTTCAAATACAACGGGTGCAAAACAGTTGCACACGCGGAATACTCAGGTTATACTTGACGAGCCAAGCATATACAGATATGGCCTCGGAACACGGAGACCGAAAGGTCGAGCGTGAATCATATAGTAGATATGATCAACATAGTGATCTTCACCAATGAAACTACTCCATCTCACGTGATGATCGGACATGGTTTAGTTGATTTGGATCACGTAATCACTTAGAGGATTAGAGGGATGTCTATCTAAGTGGGAGTTCTTAAGTAATATGATTAATTGAACTTAAATTTATCATGAACTTAGTCCTGGTAGTATTTTGCAAATTATGTTGTAGATCAATAGCTCGCGTTATTGCTTTCATATGTTTATTTTGATATGTTCCTAGAGAAAAATTGTGTTGAAAGATGTTAGTAGCAATGATGCGGATTGGATCCGTGATCTGAGGTTTATCCTCATTGCTACACAGAGGAATTATGTCCTTGATGCACCGCTAGGTGATAGACCTATTGCAGGAGCAGATGCTGACGTTATGAACGTTTGGCTAGCTAAATATGATGACTACTTGATAGTTTAGTGCACCATGCTTAACGGCTTAGAATCGGAACTTCAAAGACGTTTTGAACGTCATGGGCCATATGAGATGTTCTAGGAGTTGAAGTTAATATTTCAAGCAAATACCCGAGTTGAGAGATATGAAGTCTCCAACAAGTTCTATAGCTAAAAGATGGAGGAGAATCGCTCAACTAGTGAGCATGTGCTCAGATTGTCTGGGTACTACAATCGCTTGAATCAAGTGGGAGTTAATCTTCCAGATAAGATAGTGATTGACAGAATTCTCTAGTCACCATCACCAAGTTAGTAGAACTTCGTGATGAACTATAGTATGCAAGGGATGACGAAAATGAATCCCGAGCTTTTCATGATGATGAAATCGATGAAGGTAGAAATCAAGAAAGAGCATCAAGTGTTGATGGTTGACAAGATCACTAGTTTCAAGAAAAGGGCAAAGGGAAGAAGGGGAACTTCAAGAAGAACAACAAGAAAGTTGCTGCTCAAGTGAAGAAGCCCAAGTCTGGTCCTAAGCCTGAGACTAAGTGCTTCTACTGCAAAGGGACTGGTCATTGGAAGCGGAACTGCCCCAAGTATTTGGCGGATAAGAAGGATGGCAAAGTGACAAAAGTATATTTGATATACATGTTATTGATGTGTACTTTACTAGTGTTTATAGAAACCCCTCAGTATTTGATACTGGATCAGTTGCTAAGAGTAGTAACTCGAAACAGGAGTTGCAGAATAATTAGAGACTAGTTAAGGGTGAAGTGACAATGTGTGTTGGAAGTAGTTCCAAGATTGATATGATCATCATCGCACACTCCCCTATACTTTCGGGATTAGTGTTGAACCTAAACAAGTGTTATTTGGTTTTTGCGTTGAGCATGAATATGATTTGATCATGTTTATTGCAATACGGTTATTCATTAAAGTCAGAGAATAATTGTTGTTCTGTTTACATGAATAAAACCTTCGATGGTCATACACCCAATGAAACAAGTTCATTGGATCTCGATCATAGTGATACACATATTCATAATATTGAAACCAAAAGATGCGAAGTTAATAATGATAGTGCAACTTATTTGTGGCACTGCCATTTAGGTCATATTGGTGTAAAGCGCATGAAGAAACTCCATGCTTATGGGATTTTGGAATCACTTGATTATGAATCACTTGGTGCTTGCGAACCATGCCTTATGGGCAAGATGACTAAAGACTCCGTTCTCTGGAACAATGGAGCGAGCAACTGACTTATTGGAAATAATACATACTGATGTATGCGATCCGATGAGTGTTGAAGCTCGCGGCGGGTATCGTTATTTTCTGACCTTCACATATGATTTGAGCAGATATGGGTATATCTGCTTGATGAAACATAAGTCTGAAACATTTGAAAAGTTCAAAGAATTTCAGAGTGAAGTGGAAAATCATCGTGACAAGAAAATAAAAGTTTCTACGATATGATCGCAGAGGTAAAATATTGGAGTTATGAGTTTGGTCTTTAATTAAAACAATGTGAAATAGTTTCACTACTCACGCCACCTAGAACACCACAGTGTAATGGTGTGTCCGAACGTCATAACCGTATTTTATTAGATATAGTGCGATCTATGATGTCTCTTACCGATCTACCACTATCGTTTTGGGGTTATGCATTAGAGACAGCTGCATTCACGTTAAATAGGGCACCATCAAAATCCGTTGAGACGATGCCTTATGAACTGTGGTTTGGCAAGAAACCAAAGTTGTCGTTTCTGAAAGTTTGGGGCTGCGATGCTTATGTGAAAAAGCTTCAACCTGATAAGCTCGAACCCAAATCGGAGAAATGTGTCTTCATAGGATATCCAAAGGAGACTATTGGATACACCTTCTATCACAGATCCGAAGGCAAGACTTTTGTTGCTAAATTCGGAAACTTTCTGGAGAAGGAGTTTCTCTCGAAAGAAGTGAGTGGGAGGAAAGTAGAACTTGACGAGGTAACTGTACTTGCTCCCTTATTGGAAAGTAGTACATCACAGAAAACTGTTTCTGTGACACCTACACCAGTTAGTGAGGAAGCTAATGATGATGATCATGAAACTTCAGAACAAGATACTACTGAACCTCGTAGATCAACCAGAGTAAGATCCACACCAGAGTGGTAAGGTAATCCTGTTCTGGAAGTCATGCTACTAGATCATGATGAACCTACGAACTATGAAGAAGCGATGGTGAGCCCAGATTCCGCAAAATGGCTTGAAACCATGAAATCTGAGATGGGATCCATGTATGAGAACAAAGTATGGACTTTGGTTGACTTGCCCGATGGTCGGCAAGCAATTAAGAATAAATGGATCTTCAAGAAGAAGACTGACGCTGACGGTAATATTACTGTCTACAAAGCTAGAATTGTCGCAAAAGGTTTTCGACAAGTTCAAGGTGTTGACTACGATGAGATTTTCTCACTCGTATCTATGCTTAAGTCTGTCCGAATCATGTTAGCAATTGCTGCATTTTATGAAATCTGGCAAATGGATAAACAAAACTCCATTCCTTAATGGATTTACTAAAGAAGAGTTGTATACGATGCAACTAGAAGGTTTGATAAAGTGTATGATCCTAAAGGTGTTAACTAAATATGCAAGATCCAGTGATCCATCTATGGCTGGTGCAAGAATCTCGGAGTTGGAATATACGCTTTGATAAGTTGATCAAAGCATATAGTTTTATACAGACTTGCGGTGAAGCCTGTATTTACAAGAAAGTGAGTGGGAGCACTACAACATTTCTGATAAGTGTATGTGAATGACATATTGTTGATCGGAAATAATGTAGAATTATTCTGCAAAGCATAAAGGAGTGTTTGAAAGGAGTTTTTCAAAGAAAGATCTCGGTGAAGCTGCTTACATATTGAGTATCAAGATCTATAGAGATAGATCAAGACACTTGATAAGTTTTTTCAATGAGTACATACCTTGACAAGATTTTGAAGTAGTTCAAAATGGAACAGTCAAAGAAAAGGTTTCTTGCCTGTGTTACAAGGTGTGAAGTTGAGTAAGACTTAAAGCCCGACCACAGCAGAAGATAGAAAGAGAATGAAAGTCATTCCCTATGCCTCAGTCATAGGTTCTATAAAGTATGCCATGCTGTATACCAGATCTATTGTATGCCCTACCACTGAGTTTGGCAAGGGAGTACGATAGTGATCTAGGAGTAGATCACTGGACAGCGGTCAAAATTATCCTTAGTGGAATAAGGATATGTTTCTCGATTATGGAAGTGAAAAAAGGTTCGTCGTAAAGGGTTACGCTGATGCAAGTTTTGACACTAATCTAGATTACTCTAAGTCTCGGTCTAGATACATATTGAAAGTGGGAGCAATTAGCTAGAGTAGCTCCATGCAGAGCATTGTTGACATAGAAATTTGCAAAATACATGCGGATCTGAATGTGGCAGACCCGTTGACTAAGATTCTCTCACAAGCAAAACATGATCACACCTTAGTACTCCTTGGGTGTTAATCACATAGCGATGTGAACTAGATTACTGAATCTAGTAAACCCTTTGGGTGTTGGTCACATGGCGATGTGAACTATGGGCGTTAATCACATGATGATGTGAACTGATGTTAATCACATGGTGATGTGATCTAGATTATTGACTCTAGTGCAAGAGGGAGACTGAAGGAAATATGCCCTAGAGGCAATAATAAATTTATTATTTATTTCCTTATTTCATGATAAATGTTTATTATTCATGCTAGAATTGTATTAACCGGAAACATAATACATGTGTGAATACATAGACAAACAGAGTGTCACTAGTATGCCTCTACTTGACTAGCTCGTTAATCAAAGATGGTTATGTTTCCTAACCATGGACAAAGAGTTGTTATTTGATTAACGGGATCACATCATTAGGTGAATGATCTGATTAACATGACCCATTCCATTAGCTTAGCACCCGATCGTTTAGTATGTTGCTATTGCTTTCTTCATGACTTATACATGTTCCTATGACTATGAGATTATGCAACTCCCGTTTGCCGGAGGAACACTTTGTGTGCTACCAAACGTCACAACGTAACTGGGTGATTATAAAGGAGCTCTACAGGTGTCTCCAAAGGTAAATGTTGGGTTGGCGTATTTCGAGATTAGGATTTGTCACTCCGATTGTTGGAGAGGTATCTCTCGGCCCTCTCGGTAATGCACATCACTTAAGCCTTGCAAGCATTGCAACTAATGAGTTAGTTGCGGGATGATGTATTACAGAACGAGTAAAGAGACTTGCCGGTAACGAGATTGAACTAGGTATTGGAATACCGATGATCGAATCTCGGGCAAGTAACATACCGATGACAAAGGGAACAACGTATGTTGTTATGTGGTATGACTGACAAAGATCTTCGTAGAATATGTAGGAGCCAATATGAGCATCCAGGTTCCGCTATTGGTTATTGACCGGAGACGTGTCTCGGTCATGTCTACATTGTTCTCGAACCCATAGGGTCCGCACGCTTAAGGTTATGATGACAGTTTTATTATGAGTTTATGCATTTTGATGTACCGATGTTTGTTCGGAGTCCCGGATGTGATCACGGACATGACGAGGAGTCTCGAAATGGTCGAGACATAAAGATTGATATATTGGAAGCCTATGTTTGGATATCGGAAGTGTTCCGGGTGAAATCAGGATTTTACTGGAGTACCGGGAGGTTACCGGAACCCCCCGGGAGCTATATGGGCCATAGTGGGCCTTAGTGGAAAAGAGAAGGGGCAGCCCAAAGTGGGCCGCGCGCCCCTCCCCTCCCTTGGTTCTAATAGGACAAGGAAAGGGGGCCGGCCACCCTCTCTATTTTCCCCCCTCCGCGAATCCTATTCCAACT
>NC_041388.1:711868489-711881840 GCF_002162155.2 Triticum dicoccoides | reverse complement strand
AGAGGGAGTAGGGCTCTCCTGGCGGGCCTCTCCTAGGCCGGCCGCACCCCCCCCTTTTTAGTCCTTTATATACGGAGGCAGGGGCACCCCAGAAACACACAAGTTGATCCACGTGATCATATTCTTAGCCGTGTGCGGTGCCCCCTTCCACCATAGTCCTCGATAATATTGTAGTGGTGCTTAGGCGAAGCCCTGTGACGGTAGTACATCAAGATCGTCACCACGCCATCGTGTTGACAGAACTCTTCCCCAACACTTTGCTGGATCGGAGTTCGGGGATCGTCATCGAGCTGAACGTGTGCTAGAACTCGGAGGTGCCGTAGTTTCGGTGCTTGATCGGTCGGGCCGTGGAGACGTACGACTACATCAATCAAACGCTTCCGTTGTCGATCTACAAGGTACGTAGATCACACTCTCCCCTCGTTGCTATGCATCACCATGATCTTGCGTCTGCGTAGGAATTTTTTTGAAATTACTACGTTCCCCAACATGCGCCCCCCTGGTTGGAAACCCTAAGGGGGCCGTTGCCCCCAGGGGCCGCCCCCCCCCCCTTATATGGGATCTCCAAGGGGGCATGCGCCCCCCTAGCCCCTATATATATTGGAAGGGAGGGAGGGCAGCCACACCTTGCTCTTGGCACCTCCCTCTCCCTCCGTAACACCTCTTCTCCCCGCTTGTATTTGGCGAAGCCCTGCCGGGATCCTGCTGCATCCACCACCACACCGTCGTGCTGCTGGATCTTCATCAACCTCTCCTTCCCCCTTGCTGGATCAAGAAGGAGGAGACGTCTTCCCAACCGTACGTGTGTTGAACGCGGAGGTGTTGTCCGTTCGGCACTTGGTCATCCGTGATTTGGATCACGACGAGTACGACTCGATCATCCCCGTTCACTTGAACGCTTCCGCTCGCGATCTACAAGGGTATGTAGATGCACTCCGATTCCCCTCGTTGCTAGAATACTCCATAGATTGATCTTGGTGATGTGTAGAAATTTTTTAATTTCTGCTACGATCCCCAACAATGGCATCATGAGCTAGGTCTATGCGTAGTTTCTATGCACGAGTAGAACACAAAATAGTTGTGGGCGTCGATATTGCCAATTATCTTGCCGTTACTAGTCTTATCTTGATTCAGCGGTATTGTGGGATGATGCGGCCCGGACCAACCTTACACATACGCTTACGTGAGACCGGTTCCACCGACTGACATGCACTAGTTGCATAAGGTGGCTAGAGGGTGTCTTTCTCTCCCACTTTAGTCGGATCGGATTCGATGAACAGGGTCCTTATGAAGGGTAAATAGAAATTGGCAATTCACGTTGTGGTTTTGGCGTAGGTAAGAAACGTTCTTCCTAGAAACCTATAGCAGCCACGTAAAAACTTGCAACAACAATTAGAGGACGTCTAACTTGTTTTTGCAGCAAGTGCTTTGTGATGTGATATGGCTAAAAGTTGTGATGAATGATATATGTGATGTATGAGATGATCATGCTCTTGTAATAGGAATCACGACTTGCATGTCGATGAGTATGACAACCGGCAGGAGCCATAGGAGTTGTCTTAATTTATTTATGACCTGCGTGTCAACATAAACGTCATGTAATTACTTTACTTTATTGCTAAAGCGTTAGCCATAGTAGTAGAAGTAATAGTTGACGTGACAACTTCATGAAGACACGATGATGGAGATCATGATGATGGAGATCATGGTGTCATGCCGGTGACGACGATGATCATGGCGCCCCGAAGATGGAGATCAAAAGGAGCGAAATGATATTTGCCATATCATGTCACAATTTGATTGCATGTGATGATTATCATGTTTTACATCTTATTTGCTTAGAACAAAGCTAGCTTAAATAAGATGATCCCTCGAATTAATTTCAAGAAAGTGTTCCCCCTAACTGTGCACCGTTGCGAAGGTTCGTTGTTTCGAAGCACCACATGATGATCGGGTGTGATAGATTCTAACGTTCGAATACAACGGGTGTAAGCCAGATTTACACATGCAATACAGTTAGGTTGACTTGACGAGCCTAGCATGTACAGACATGGCCTCGGAACACGGAGAACCGAAAGGTCAAGCATGAGTCGTATAGAAGATACGATCAACATGGAGATGTTCACCGATCATGACTAGTCCGTCTCACGTGATGATCGGACACGGCCTAGTTGACTCGGATCATGTTTCACTTAGATGACTAGAGGGATGTTTGTCTAAGTGGGAGTTCATTGAATAATTTGATTAGATGAACTTAATTATCATGAACTTAGTCTAAAATCTTTACAATATGTCTTGTAGATCAAATGGCCCACGCTAATGTTGTCCTCAACTTCAACGCGTTCCTAGAGAAAACCAAGCTGAAAGATGATGGCAGCAACTATACGGACTGGGTCCGGAACCTGAGGATCATCCTCATAGCTGCCAAGAAAGATTATGTCCTAGAAGCACCGCTAGGTGAAGCACCATTCCCAGCAAATCAAGACATTATGAATGCTTATCAGTCACGTGCTGATGATTACTCCCTCGTTCAGTGCGGCATGCTTTACAGCTTAGAACCGGGGCTCCAAAAGCGTTTTGAGCAACATAGAGCATATGAGATGTTCGAGGAGCTGAAAATGGTTTTCCAAGCTCATGCCCGGGTCGAGAGATATGAAGTCTCCGACAAGTTCTTCAGTTGTAAGATGGAGGAAAATAGCTCTGTCGGTGAACACATACTCAAGATGTCTGGGTTGCACAACCGCTTGACTCAGCTGGGAGTTAATCTCCCGGATGACGCGGTCATTGACGGAATCCTTCAGTCGCTTCCACCAAGCTACAAGAGCTTTGTGATGAACTTCAATATGCAGGGGATGGAAAAGACCATTCCCGAGGTATATTCAATGCTGAAATCAGCGGAGGTGGAGATCAAAAAGGAACATCAAGTGTTGATGGTGAATAAAACCACTAAGTTCAAGAAAGGCAAGGGTAAGAAGAACTTCAAGAAGGATGGCAAAGAAGTTGCCGCGCCCGATAAATCAGTTGCGAGGAAGAAGTCAAAGAATGAACCCAAGCCTGAGACTGAGTGCTTTTATTGCAAGGGAAGTGGTCACTGGAAGCGGAACTGCCCAAAATACTTAGCGGACAAGAAGGCCGGCAACACCAAAGGTATATGTGATATATATGTAATTGATGTGTACCTTACCAGTACTCGTAGTAGCTCCTGGGTATTTGATACCGGTGCGGTTGCTCATATTTGTAACTCAAAGCAGGAGCTGTGGAATAAGCGGAGACTGGCGAAGGATGAGGTGACGATGCGCGTCAGGAATGGTTCCAAGGTCGATGTGATTGCCGACGGCACGCTACCTCTACATTTACCTACGGGATTAGTTTTAAACCTCAATAATTGTTATTTAGTTCCAGCTTTGAGCATGAACATTGTATCAGGATCTCGTTTAATTCGAGATGGCTACTCATTTAAATCCGAGAATAATGATTGTTCTATTTATATGAGAGATATGTTTTATAGTCATGCCCCGCTGGTGAATGGTTTATTCTTAATGAATCTCGAGCGTAATGTTACACATGTTCATAGTGTGAATACCAAAAGATGTAAAGTTGATAATGATAGTCCCACATACTTGTGACACTGCCGCCTTGGTCACATAGGTGTCAAACACATGAAGAAGCTCCATGCAGATGGACTTTTAGAGTCTCTTGATTACGAATCATTTGACATGTGTGAACCATGCCTCATGGGTAAAATGACCAAGACTCCATTCTCCGGAACAATGGAGCGAGCAACCAACTTATTGGAAATTATACATACTGATGTGTGCGGTCCAATGAGTATTGAGGCTCGCGGTGGCTATCGTTATGTTCTCACTCTCACTGATGACTTGAGTAGATATGGGTATGTCTACTTAATGAAACATAAGTCTGAGACCTTCGAAAAGTTCAAGGAATTTCAGAGTGAGGTTGAGAATCAACGTGACAGAAAAATAAAGTTCTTACGATCAGATCATGGGGGGAAATATTTAACTCACGAATTTGGCACACACTTAAGGAAATGTGGAATCGTTTCACAACTCACGCCGCCTGGAACACCTCAGCGTAACGGTGTGTCCGAATGTCGTAATCGCACTCTATTGGATATGGTGCGATCTATGATGTCTCTTACCGATCTACCGCTCTCATTTTGGGGCTATGCTTTAGCGACTGCCGCATTCACTTTAAATAGGGCTCCGTCGAAATCCGTTGAGACGACACCGTATAAATTATGGTTTGGGAAGAAACCTAAGCTGTCGTTTCTAAAAGTTTGGGGATGCGATGCTTATGTCAAGAAACTTCAACCTGAAAAGCTCGAACCCAAGTCGGAAAAATGCGTCTTCATAGGATACCCTAAGGAAACCATTGGGTATACCTTCTACCTCAGATCCGAAGGCAAGATCTTCGTTGCCAAGAATGGATCCTTTCTAGAGAAGGAGTTTCTCTCGAAAGAAGTAAGTGGGAGGAAAATAGAGCTTGATGAAGTACTGCCTCTTGAAGCAGAGAGTAGCGCAGCTCAGGAAAATGTTCCTGTGGTGCCTGCACCGATTAGAGAGGAAGTTAATGATGATGATCAAGATACTTCGGATCAAGCTCCTACTGAACTTCGTAGGTCCACAAGGACACGTTCCGCACCAGAGTGGTACGGCAACCCTGTCTTGGAAATCATGTTGTTAGACAACGGTGAACCTTCGAACTATGAGGAAGCGATGGCGGGCCCAGGTTCCGACAAATGGCTGGAAGCCATGAAATCCGAGATAGGATCCATGTATGAAAATGAAGTATGAACTTTGACTGACTTGCCCGAAGATCGGCGAGCCATAGAAAATAAATGGATCTTTAAGAAGAAGACAGACACGGATGGTAATGTGACCATCTATAAGGCTCGACTTGTCGCTAAGGGTTATCGACAAGTTCAAGGGGATGACTACGATGAGACTTTCTCACCCGTAGCGAAGCTGAAGTCCGTCCGAATCATGTCAGCAATTGCCGCATTCTATGATTATGAGATATGGCAAATGGACGTCAAAACGGCATTCCTTAACGGCTTTCTTAAGGAAGAATTGTATATGATGCAGGCGGAAGGTTTTGTCGATCCTAAGAATGCTAACAAGGTGTGCAAGCTCCAACGCTCAATCTATGAGCTGGTGCAAGCATCTCGGAGTTGGAACATTCGCTTTGATGAGATGATCAAAGCGTTTGGGTTTATGCAGACTTATGGAGAAGTCTGCGTTTACAAGAAAGTGAGTGGAAGCTCTGTAGCATTTCTCATATTGTATGTGGATGACATACTGTTGATGGGAAATGATATAGAATTCTTGGAAAGCATAAAGGCCTACTTGAACAAGTGTTTTTCAATGAAGGACCTTGGAGAAGCTGCTTATATATTAGGCATCAAGATCTATAGAGATAGATCGAGACGCCTCATCGGTCTTTCACAAAGTACGTACCTTGACAAGATATTGAAGAAGTTCAATATGGATCAGTCCAAGAAGGGGTTCTTGCCTGTATTGCAAGGTGTGCGATTGAGCACGGCTCAATGCCCGACCACGGCAGAAGATATAGAAGAGATGAGTGTCATCCCCTATGCCTCAGCCATAGGGTCTATTATGTATGCCATGCTGTGTACCAGACCTGATGTAAACCTTGCCGTAAGTTTGGTAGGTAGGTACCAAAGTAATCCCGGCAAGGAACACTGGACAGCGGTCAAAAACATCCTGAACTACCTGAAAAGGACCAAGGATATGTTTCTCGTTTATGTAGGTGGCGAAGAACTCGTCGTAAAGGGTTACATCGACGCTAGCTTCGACACAGATCTGGATGACTCTAAGTCACAAACCGGATACGTGTATATTTTGAATGGTGGGGCAGTAAGCTGGTGCAGTTGCAAGCAAAGCGTCATGGCGGGATCTACATGTGAAGCAGAATACATGCCAGCCTCGGAGGCAGCACAAGAAGCAATCTGGGTGAAGGAGTTCATCACCGACCTAGGAGTCATACCCAATGCGTCGGGGCCGATGACTCTCTTCTGTGACAACACTGGAGCTATTGCCCTTGCCAAGGAGCCCAGGTTTCACATGAAGACCAGGCATATCAAGCGTCGCTTCAACTCCATTCTTGAAAGTGTTCAAAATGGAGACATAGAAATTTGTAAAGTACATACGGACCTGAATGTAGCAGATCCGTTGACTAAACCTCTCCCTAGAGCAAAACATGATCAACACCAGAATTCCATGGGTGTTCGATTCATCACAATGTAACTAGATGATTGACTCTAGTGCAAGTGGGAGACTGTTGGAAATATGCCCTAGAGGCAATAATAAAATGATTATTATATTTCCTTGTTCATGATAATTGTCTATTATTCATGCTATAATTGTGTTATCCGGAAATCGTAATACATGTGTGAATAAATAGACCACAACACGTCCCTAGTGAGCCTCTAGTTGACTAGCTCGTTGATCAAAAGATCGTCATGGTTTCCTGACTATGGACATTGGATGTCATTGATAACGGGATCACATCATTAGGAGAATGATGTGATGGACAAGACCCAATCCTAAGCATAGCTCAAAGATCGTGTCGTTCGTTTGCTATAGCTTTTCCGAATGTCAAGTATCATTTCCTTAGACCATGAGATTGTGCAACTCCCGGATACCGTAGGAGTGCTTTGGGTGTGCCAAACGTCACAACGTAACTGGGTGACTATAAAGGTACACTACGGATATCTCCGAAAGTGTCTGTTGGGTTGGCACGAATCGAGACTGGGATTTTTCACTCCGTATGATGGAGAGGTATCTCTGGGCCCACTCGGTAATGCATCATCATAATGAGATCAATGTGACCAAGTGGTTGATCACGGGATCATGCATTACGGAACGAGTAAAGTGACTTGCCGGTAACGAGATTGAACGAGGTATTGGGATACCAACGATCGAGTCTCGGGCAAGTAACGTACCGATTGACAAAGGGAATTGAATACGGGATTGATTAAGTCCTCGACATCGTGGTTCATCCGATGAGATCATCGAGGAGCATGTGGGAGCCAACATGGGTATCCATATCTCGCTGTTGGTTATTGACCGGAGAGGCATCTCGGTCATGTCTGCGTGTCTCCCGAACCCGTAGGGTCTACACACTTAAGGTTCGGCGACGCTAGGGTTGTAGAGATATTAGTATGCAGTAACCCGAAAGTTGTTCGGAGTCCCGGATGAGATCCTGGACGTCACGAGGAGTTCCGGAATGGTCCGGAGATAAATATTTATATATAGGAAGTCCAGTTTCGGCCAGCGGGAAGGTTTCGGGGGTTACCGGTATTGTACCAGGACCACCGAAAGGGTCCCGGGGGTCCACCGGATGGGGCCACCTATCTCGGAGGGCCCCATGGGCTGAAGTGGCGTGGGAACCAGCCCCTGATGGGCCGGTGCGCCCCACCCAAGGGCCCAAGGCGCCTAGGGTTGGAAACCCTAGGGGGCCGTTGCCCCCCGAGGGGGCATGCGCCCCCCTGGTTGGAAACCCTAAGGGGGCCGTTGCCCTCAGGCCCCCCCTTTTAGATGGGATCTCCCCCCCTAGCCCCTATATATAGTGGACGGGAGGGAGGGCAGCCACACCTTGCTCTTGGCGCCTCCCTCTCCCTCCGTAACACCTCTCCTTCCCGCTTGTGCTTGGCGAAGCCCTGCCGGGATCCTGCTGCATCCACCACCACGCCGTCGTGCTGCTGGATCTTCATCAACCTCTCCTTCCCCCTTGCTGGATCAAGAAGGAGGAGAGGTCTTCCCAACCGTACGTGTGTTGAACGCGGAGGTGCTGTCCGTTCGGCACTTGGTCATCGGTGATTTGGATCACGGCGAGTACGACTCCATCATCTCCGTTCACTTGAACGCTTTCGCTCGCGATCTACAAGGATATGTAGATGCACTCCGATTCCCCTCGTTGCTAGAATACTCCATAGATTGATCTTGGTGATGCGTAGAAAATTTTTAATTTCTGCTACGATCCCCAACACCACAGTTAGGCCAACCGCGCTTGGCCAATCGGTCCAGACTCTATTTTGGATGGCCAGCCAAGCAAAGAACTTGACCTTGGGTGGAGCCCAAATTTTCCACACTGCATGCTTCAAGGGAGAGCGAATGAGGCCAAGAAATTGCGCTTTGTAGGCGGACTCCGCCGAATAGAGGCCACTAGTAAAATGCTTCCAAACAATCTCGTCGTCAATATCCTCATGTAGATGGAAATCCCGGATGGTGGCCCAAAGCTCGAGAAATTGTCTGAAGTGCTCTATAGAAAAACTGGACGTCATCTTGATCTGTTTAACCCAAGCACCATCCTTTAGTGCTTCCCGCACCTTCCAATTCTTCCTCGTTGACGCCGCGTAGATGAGAGGGGCCATATCCATGGGTTTGCGGTTGTGCACCCATGGAGAGTCCCAAAAGGTGGTGTGCGCGCCATTTCCCACGATAATAGTTGAGGAGGCATAGAAGAAGTTGTAGTCCGCGTTATCGCACGGGTTGTCCATGCCAACCCACATTTTAGTTGGGTCCTTCCATTCAAACCATACCCAACGAAGCATCAGTGTCCTAGCAAATTTCTCCATGTTTAGCACTTTAAGACCCCAATTGGCAATTGGGCGGCAAACGGTGTCTCAATTAACATTGCATTTGGCCCGGTGGTCTTGTCCGTTCCCTCCCAAAGGAACGCTGGCTCAAGCTTGTTGAGATTTTTGAGGGCGACTTCATCGTGTGGTACAGTGAAAACGTACGTTCCATGCTGTACACGGCGCCAGATATGGTCTACGTCAGGTCCAGGTCGTAACAAGAAACGGAAACACGAGGCGACGATCGCGTTTGGAAGGATGCGCATGAATGGACTAGCTTTCGCCTACCGCCCACCGAGCGGCGAGAGCGCAACCTACATCGACCAACTACCCAGCTGACCTCTACAGACCGGACTTGAATGTATGCACTACCTACGTGCTACGTCGGCGGCGATGGCCGCGTACGCTGGCTACGTGCCGCATGCATGGCGAGCTCGGCCCGTGCGTGGCCAGCTATAGATACGTACCCCATGAGTCCCTAGAAACACCTGCCACTGCGAGAGCGAGCGTGTGAGTAGATCGACGACGATGACAGACATGGCCGTGATGCTGGTGGTGCTGGTAGTGCTGGCCTCAGCTAGGCTAGTTACTCTAGCTGAGTTAGTTCTGTGGTACGCAAGTATGTTGGTATGATCGAATAAAACGATGGTGATCTACGGCGCCAGGCTGCTGGACGCGTCCGACTGCATCTTGGAGCAGCGCCGGATGGCCCCTCATATGTCCTGCCGGACAGGCACTCTCCTCGTATGGCAAAATGAAATTCAATGTCCTAGACACGGCTGGATAACGTGATAAATCACTCGCCACACGCCATCCGTGCCGCATGCTCTGTCAGCATCCGTGTCGTGTGATCTATTGCCATCCGTTACGCCAAAGCCGCCTTGAACTCTCTATGCATGGTGATCTCCTTCTTCCTCCTCTCAAGTCACTTCTTGCCTTCGGCATCTAAGAGGCTTGCGTCCGTTAATATTATCATAGAATCCTCCGTGTCTTGAGCCAGCTGCAACCTCTCCATTTCAATCTCTACGGTTCCAAAAGTTCAGGCTTTCTTGAGCTCCCATTTTGGACACACCTCCTTCTTCTCCAAACTATCCTCTCCTCAATTTCTAACTCTCGTTGCTTTACTGGAAAAGGCTTTCGCCCCGCTTTATATATAAAGCAAAGATTATCAACAACCCGGTACAACGCACGCCACCAGAATACACGCACACACCCAGGGCAGGATACATAGGCGCTGAGCGCAGCAACACCACCCATAGCACTACAATAGCAACCGGGGGCCTCAACCGTGAACACGCCACCGCGAAGAGAAGAAGCTACATACGATGAACCGTGGGCTTCAAAGCGGTGCCAACAGGAAGGTTACGACACTGAAGCGCCGCCACCGCCCGACCCAAGGATCAGGGTTTCCCCTGAAGCAACACGACGGGCAGTGAGAGCCGCGTAGACGCCTTCAAGAAGGGAACGAGCTTTGCCGTCGCTGGTCCGTCCGAAGATAGAACATGTTTTCACCACCACCGAACGTCACACCCTGGCTACCATGCCGCCCACACGGCCATGGCCACCAGGCAGCACCAAGCCACGAGCTTTGCCCATGAGCACCGCGACACCACCACCAGGGCCGCCGCCCCGGCATCCAGGATCTCGATGCCACCTCACCCACCACCCACCTCTACCCCAACCAAAGTGACGAGTGGAAAGGAACCGCCTTTCGTACCCCTGAGCAGTCAACGGGCAGCCCCGAGCCAGCGCCACCATCCTCGCCGCCAAGGGCCGCCGCATGCAAGGTCGGCCGAAGCCCACACCGCCGCCAGCGCCACCACCAGCACGAACCACCACCACCGCGCCGCCACTCCACCGACCACCGCAGAGACGGCCGACCGCGGCCCAAGCTTCCCACAAAGTACCCAGCCCGCGCCGCCCGCCAGATCTGGCCGCCGCTGCAACAGCCGGCGTCAGCGCATGGACTGGCACGCCCCGCCCCTGCACAGCCCACCTCACCGCCAGCAAGGCCCCGAGATTCCTCCACGCCAACCCACCACCACGTCCCGCGCACCGCAGCGCCCAAGACCAACATCGCCGGCCCGCGCCAGCCCCTGACGAGCGAGGGGGTGAGAAGTGCCCGCCGCCGCCGGCCAGTCTTCGCCCGGCCGCGCCCTTTGGCGGCGGTGGGAGGGGGAGGGAGAGGCGGGCGGCGGCTAGGGTTCCTCCCCTGCCGCCCGCGGGAGCGCCAGAGGAGGAGGAGGTCGCGTTGACAGTTGTATTTTGGGCCACTCATTGCTTTCATTTGCAACTTATTGTTTATCTTCTTCCCGTCCTAATCCATCCTCTCTTTATTCACAGACAAGATGAGTTTGTACCTCTCCTCTTTTGTGTCCCCCCTTGTGGAAAACTGCGTGCCCATGTGATGGACATTTTTGACGTCGTGGCATCACGAACAATCCTACGCTTCTCCTGATGAGGTCACCTACTACAGGTAGGGTCAAGGACCTGTCATATGGGACCCACCTAGGGCCCCACACCATCATCGGTAGGTCTCTGGACCATAGGTGCATTCGGATGCGTATAACAGAAAGTCGATTCGAACGCACGGACATCACTCGGATGCCTACCCTCCAATCGGCATGACCACCACCACTCGGACAAGGGAGGTGGAAGGATGACATGGGAGCTGCAACGGTCGAGTAGTCTTAAGTCGAACTTTAAGTAGAGTCATAGCTACCATTACATGTAGTTGTCATAGTTGGGAAGCGGATTAGGAGCACTCGGGTGCTCCACCCCCCCTATATTTAAAAATAATTTAATAATTCAAAAAAAAGCCAAAAAAAATCTTGGATATATTTTTGAACCAAATATGACTAGGTATTGTACTCATATAAAATGTTTGGCCAAGGAATAATTCCCGTTGACATCAGGGCAAAAAAAACCAAATTTATGACGACAATATAGCATGAATAGTACTTGTATCTAGCATTTTTTGGGAAATCTTTGACCACGGATACAATATAAGTCATTTCCTATTTAAATATTTTTATACGAGTGCAATACCTGGTCATGTTTGATACCATAAAAAGTTCCGAGATTTTTTGACTTTTCTTGAATTACTAAATTATTTTTGAATATAGGGGGGCGTAGCACCCGAGAGCTCCTATGCGTTTTCATCATAGTTGTGACTATTTACACCTGTAACTGCTATAGTTATGGGCATTAATCACCCTGGTGACTTGGGAATGAAGGAGGCTGCGACGCACTGTACATAAGCCGTCCTCCTCCTCTAGAGCAAGGGTTAAGCACTCTGTAATCGTACCCCCCCTCCCCCCAAGAAAACAAGCCGCAGGGCATGAGACGTAGGACTGTTACCTCCTCTGAGAGGGGTCTGGACTCGTAAACGACCGAGTGTTACACATGTGTCGTACTTAGGCCCTGCCCCTATTTCATACCCCTAGTACTCATTGTCAGGATCGTAACCCCGACATCTCCCACTTGTTTCCCATTACTTGGTGGTTATTCATTGGCAGAGTGGCTCTTTTATTCTCCCCTACAGCTTCTTCCTCTTCCTCATCCAATCCAATGGGCCGGTTCAAGTTTGAGCCATCATTTGTCTTCAACTTCTTTGGCCTTTCTTGAGGTTTTCCACAACTTGTATCCACTCTGGTTGGCCATTCAATTTAATCCAAGAATGGCTAAAACCGAATGGCTTCTTCTTGGTTGCTGGTACAAAGTGGCCGCCAACACCACCTATCAAAAAACAAAGTTATCATGATAATCGGACGTAAAAAATATTAGTGCAAATTACGACAAAGCAAATCAGTTGAACTTAGATGATTTTGGACTCCAATCCAACTTTGATTCCGGCCATGCGGAAGCATAGTGGCCAACAAACTTGTTGATGCGCTCTCGGATGGTGGACCATCTGTGTAGGAGAGAGACCAGATTATGGGTTATATTGTTCGGATTCGGCTCCACATATTCCTTGTGTTCATGATACTGCTTCTGAATCTTCTCCCAATACTTGCTGGTCTTCTCCTTTGTGCCACATATAGGGTCCAATCTTGTGGCCAACCAATATTAAACCAACAAAACATCCTCCACTACTAGGAAAACGGCTATAGATGAAATGGACACTAATGACGAACCACGTGTGTGGTGCGTCATTAGAATATAGCAATGGCGCACCACATACAGGTACGCCATTAGTAATATAGTAATATATTACTAATGGCACACCTGGTGTGCGGTGCGTCATTAGAAATTTTGAAAAAAAATTTGTTACTAATGGCGCACCTTGGGTGTGGTGCGCCATTAATAGTTGACACAGTAATGGCGCACCACACCCACGGTGCGCCACTAGAAGTTCGGAAAAAAAGGGCAACCTGGTGCATGTAGCTCCCGCTTGCGCAGGGTCCAGGGAAGGGTCCGACCACTTTGGGTCTATAGTACGCAGCCTTTCCCTACATTTCTGTAAGAGGCTGTTTCCAGGACTTGAACCCATGACCTCATGGTCACAAGGCAACAGTTTTACCACTGCGCCAAGTTCGGAAAAAAAGTAAAAAGAAAAATTGTTAGTAATGGCGCACCAGTGGACAGTGCGCCATTAGGGTGCGCCATTACTAAGTTTTTTTCAAAAAAAATCAAAAAAAAATTCAAAATTTTTTATATATTTTTCTCAAAACTAGTAATGGCGCACCGTGGGTGTGGTGCGCCATTACTAGTTTAACTACTATTGGCGCA